>NW_028148029.1:0-95771 GCF_008360975.1 Lichenostomus cassidix | reverse complement strand
CTTTTTCCCCATTTTTTTGCCTCTATTTTCCAATTCCTGCTGGGATGGTGTGGATTTTACAATTTCCCCTTTTTCCTGGGGCTGTGCAGTGTGTGACCCAGGACATACCCTACTCCCTCCTCCTGTGCCTGTGGCTCCAGAAAATTCACTTTTTTCCCATTTTTTCCCCCAATTCCTGCTGGGATGCAGTGGACTTTACCATTTTTACTGGGGTTGTGCTCTCAGATCTGATCTGACCCAGAGCTCTCCCTCCTCCCAGGGCTGTGGGAGCTTTTTTCCCCATTTTTCCCCCATTTTTCCAACATTTTTTCCCATTTCCCCACTTTTCCAGCCATTTTTCTGCCTCTATTTCCCAATTCCTGCTGGAATTCCATGGATTTTACCATTCCCCCTTTTTCCTGGGGCTGTGCTCTCAGATCTGCTGTGACCCAGAGCTCTCCTCCTCCCAGGGCTGTGGGAGCTTTTTTCCCCCATTTTTCCCCCTTTTTTCCCCAATTTTTCCCAGTTTCCCCCCCATTTTTCCAACATTTTTTCCCCATTTCCCCACTTTTCCCCCCATTTTTCTGCCTCTATTTCCCAATTCCTACTAGAATTCCATGGATTTTACAATTTCCCCTTTTTCCTGGGATTGTTTTCTCAGATCTGCTGTGACCCAGAGCTCTCCCTCCTCCCAGGGCTGTGGCAGCTTTTTTTCCCATATTTCCCACTTTTTTTTCCCATTTTCCCCACTTTTTCCCCATTTTTCCCACTTTTTTCCCCATTTTCCCCACTTTTTCCCCATTTTCCCCACTTTTTTCCCATTTTTCTGCCTCCATTTCCCAATTCCTGCTGGAATTCCATGGATTTTATAATTTCCCCTTTTTCCTGGGATTGTTTTCTCAGATCTGATCTGACCCAGAGCTCTCCCTCCTCCCAGGGCTGTGGCAGCTTTTTTTCCCATTTTCCCACTTTTTTCCCCCCTTTTTCCCACTTTTTTTCCCATTTTCCCCACTTTTTTTCTCATTTTCCCCACTTTTTTCCCATTTTTCTGCCTCCATTTCCCAATTCCTGCTGGAATTCCATGGATTTTGCCATTTCCCCATTTTCCTGGGGTTGTTTTCTCAGCTCTGATCAAACCCAGAACCTTCCCAACCTCCCAGCAATCCCTTTCCCTTCCCTAATTGCTGCTGCAATTCATCAATATTTCATCAATATTTCATCAATATTTCATCAATATTTCATCAATATTTCATCCTCCATTTCCCCTGAGATCTCCCGAAGGTCACACCTGGATTTTTTGGGAATTCTTGATGGATTTGCTGTCAGGAGCAGGATGGTCATCCCTGTCCAGTTTTGGGATGAGCTTTGATTTCTCCGAATAAAATAATAAAATAATTTATAATTCTCGTCATGAAATAATTTATTATTTTATTATTATAGATATTATTTGATCATTTGGAATGATTTTATTTGATTTTTTTTTATTATTTTGTAATTTGGAATTATCATTTTATATTTTGGAATCGTTTTGTATTATATAAATAATATTATTTTTATATCATTAATATATATTATATATATTATATATATTATATATATATTTTATATATAAAATTTAAAATATATATAAAATATAAATATACATAAATATATATATAGAATATATATAAAATATATAATATAGGTAAAAATATATATTTTTATATATAAATTAATTATTTTATTATTATTTTACAATTTGGAATCATTTCCAACCCAAATTATTTTATTATTCTTTTATAATTTGGAATCATTTCCAACCCAAATTATTTTATTATGATTTTATGATTTGGAATCATTTCCAACCCACATTATTTTATTATTATTTTACAATTTGGAATCATTTCCAACCCAAATTATTTTATTATTCTTTTATAATTTGGAATCATTTCCAACCCAAATTATTCCAGGACTGTGGGAATGCAGAGATTGGAAAAGAGCAGGAAAAAAGCAAATTTTTTTTCCATACAGTAGAATATTGCAGAATTTTCCTTCATCCCTAAAACCCTAAAATTAATTTTTTTGGGGGGGAAAAGCAGGGAAAGTCCAGCCTGTGGTTCGTGCAAAATTCCACAGATTTGGGGATTTTTTTCCCCTTGCAGTGAAGGTTTTTGAGCAGCAGATGTCAGGTTTGTACAGCGCAAGGAGAGGCTGGAGCTACACTCGGAGTAACCTCGGAGTAACCTCGGAGTAACCTCGGAGTAACCTCGGAGGAAAGGCTGAGCTCAGTGCTGGGGAGCTGCGGGCAAGGGAGGCTGGAAATCCTAAACTGGGGATAAATTCGATATAAAATTATATCGAAATTCTATAGAAAATATGATATTTTTTAATAAATTCTATATAAAATTATAGAGAAATTGTACAGATGGTATATATTAATAAATTTGGTACAAAATGATATAGAAATGATATAGAAAATATGATATTTTTAATAATTTCTATATAAAATTACATAGGGATTTCTATAGAAAATATGGTGTTTTTTAATAAATTCTATATAAAATTATTTTGAAATTGTATAGATGGTATATTTTTTAAAAATTGATATAAAATTATATAGAAATGATATAGAAAATATAATATTTTTAATAAATTTGGTATAAAATTATATAAGAATTCTATAGAAAATGTAATGTTTTTTAATAAATTCTATATCAAATTATATAGAAATTGTGTAGATGGTATATATTAATAAATTCGATATAAAATTATATAGAAATTATATAGAAAATATCATTTTTTAATAAATTTGGTATAAAACTATGTAGGAAATATAGTATTTTTCAAAATATTCCATATAAAATTATATAGAAATGATATAGAAAATATCATATTTTTAATAAATTTGGTATAAAATTATATAGGAATTCTATAGAAAATATAATATTTTAAAATAAATTCTATATAAAATTATGAAGAAACTATATAGACTATATATATTAATAAATTCGGTATAAAATTATATAGAAAAAATAACGTTTTTAATAAACTTGGTATAAAATTATATAGGAAATATAGTATTTTCCGAATAAATTAGATATAAAATTGTATAGAAATGATATAGAAAATATAATATTTTTAATAAATTCGGTATAAAATTACATAGAAAATATATGGAAAATATAATATTTTAATAGATTTTATATAAAATTATATAGGAAATATAGTATTTTTTCAAATAAATTATATATGAAATTATATTGAAATGATATAGAAAATATAGTATTTTAAAATAAATTAGATATAAAATTGTATAGAAATTATATAGAAAATATAATATTTTTAATAAATTCTATATAAAATTATATTGACATTATATAGAAAATATAGTATTTTAAAATAAATTAGGTATGAATTTATAAAGGAAATACAGTATTTTTCAAATAAATTCTATATAAAATTATATTGAAATTCTATAGAAAATATAGTATTTTTCAAATAAATTTGATATAAAATTATACAGAAATTAAATAGGAAATATAATATTTGTCTAAAGTTTCTACTCCTGGTCACCTGCAAGAGGATTTTTGATCTCTTGAATTAAGAAATAATTCAAATTCCACTATCCTTGAGAAATCCTGGAATGCTCACAAAGG
This sequence comes from Lichenostomus cassidix, assembly GCF_008360975.1. Taxonomy (NCBI): domain Eukaryota; kingdom Metazoa; phylum Chordata; class Aves; order Passeriformes; family Meliphagidae; genus Lichenostomus; species Lichenostomus cassidix. The sequence goes on along the minus strand of NW_028148029.1, from coordinate 92,157 downwards.
CTGGAAAGCAGAAAAAATTCGATTTTAAGGAGGCAGAAAATCCCTGATGGAATATCCTGTTCATCCTCATGATAAATTGAATTGGGAATTATATTTTTTTAAAGTTACCTTTTTTTTTAAAATGGGATTTTAGAGCTTTAGAAATCCCACTTCACCCTGGTTTTTCCTGCTTTTCATGATTTATTTTTTTAATGATGAAAATTATGGTTTTTTAAAAACTCGACAATCCCTTCCTGTTCAGCCAGAACTTTAATACAGAAATCTTTGCAAACACATTCATCACAACTCGTAAAAAAACCTTTTATTTTTATTTTTACACAAGTAACTTTGATTTTTACACAAATAACTTTTTGGATTTTTTTTTTGGTTTTTACACAAATAACTTTTTGTGGATTTTTACACAAATAACTTTTTGTGGATTTTTACACAAATAACTTGTGGATTTTTACACAAAGAACTCTTTGTGGATTTTTTTCCCAAAGAACTTTTTTTTGGATCTTTACACAAATAACTTTTTTTTTTATTTTTACACAAAGAACTTTTTGTGGATTTTTACACAAAGAACTTGTGGAATTTTACACAAATAACTTTTTTTTGATTTTTACACAAAGAACTTGTGGATTTTTACACAAAGAACTCTTTGTGGATTTTCACACAAATAACTTGTGGATTTTTACACAAATAACTTTTTTTTTATTTTTATACAAATAACTTTTTGTGGATTTTTACACAAATAACTTTTGTTTTGGATTTTTCCACCCCCAGGTGGAGATTCCAACCTGCTCCTAGCTCCAATCAAGCAGCAATTAACCCTGGAGGATAACTGAGATCACAACCTCACTCCTCCAACCCAAGGCTGGAATTCCAGAATTCCATCAAATCCTCATTTTGCATGGAATTTCGGGATCATGGAGAGAATCCATCAGAGGATCCTTCCAGAACCATTCCCAGGGTGGTTTGGGATTTATTCCACATCCAACCCAAACCTTGAGTTCACAAAGGATTTCTTTTCCTCCAGGATTTTGCACATCGAGGAGAAACTTCGTGTTGCTGAGCACAGGGAAGGTTGGGAAACATCCAAAAATGGAGCCAAAAAATCAAAATTTACCATTCCCAAACCTGCTTCTCCAGGTTTGGAAATTCCAGCTTTTCCCTGATCCTCTCAGCTCTGCTCCACAGGAGGAAAATCCTCATCCCCCAGCGGGTTGTTCAGCAGCTGTAGTAACTTACTCCTGGTTTACACCTCAGTGCAGGCGGCGGTTCCGCCGTGCTTCCCCCTGGCAGCAGCTCGAGGTCACCAGCAGAATTTGGGATTTCCTCACCGCTGGAAATCCCAAAATTCCCTTCCCAAGCGGCTCTCGAGGAGGAGAGGGAGAAGGTTGTGGATGTTTTTGGAGGTGGAGGGATGGAGGGATGGAATTGTCCCTGGAAATTGGGGATTGGCGCCCGGCTCCGCGCGGGGAGATCAGACTCGGGGGTTCAGCGGGGGCTTCAGAGCCTGCGGGGAGAGAGGGGTTAAATCCCGGGAATTCCTGGGAATTCCATCCCCAGGGAGTTGTTCCAGGGATTTCCATCCCAGGGAATTGATCCCAGCAGTGCCAGGGATTTCCATCCCAGGGAATTGTTCCAAGCAGCTCCAGGGATTTCCACCCCAGGGATTTCCATCCCAAGGAATTGCTCCCAGCAATTCGAAGGAATTCCATCCCCAGCAGCTCCAGGCAATTCCATCCCCAAGGAATTGTTCCAGGGAATTCCATCCCCAGGGAATTGTTCCAGGGAATTCCATCCTAGGGAATTGTTCCAGGGAATTCCAACTCCAGGGAATTGTTCTCAGCAGGTCCAGGGAATTCTATCCCAGGGAATTGTTCCCAGCAATTCCAAGGAATTCCATCCCAGGGAATTGTTCCCAGCAGTTCCCTGGGGATGGAATTCCCAAGGAATTGTTCCCAGCGGTTCCAGGGATTTCCATCCCCAGGAATTGTTCCAGGGAATTCCATCCCAGGGAATTGTTCTCAGGAATTCCATTCCCAGGGAATTGTTCCAAGGAATTCCATCCCCAGGGAATTGTTCCCAGCAGTTCCAAGGATTTCCATTCCAAGGAATTGTTCCAGGGAATTCAATCCCAGGGAATTGTTCTCAGCAGGTCCAGGGAATTCTATCCCAGGGAATTGTTCCCAGGAATTCCAAGGAATTCCATCCCCAAGGAATTGTCCCCAGCAGCTCCAGGGAATTACATCCCAGGGTATTGTTCCAAGGATTTCCATCCCAGGGAATTGTTCCAAGGAATTCCATCCCCAGGGAATTGTTCCCAGCAGTTCCAGGGAATTCCATCCCCAAGGAATTGTTCCCAGCAATTCCAACGAATTCCATCCCCAGGGAATTGTTCCCAGCAGCTCTAGGCAATTCCATCCCCAGGGAATTGTTCACAGGATTTCCATCCCAAGGAATTGTTCCAGGGAATTCCATCCCAGGGAATTGTTCCAGGCAATTCCAAGGAATTCCATCCCAGGAAATTGTTTCAGTGATTTCCATCTCAGAGAATTGTTCTCAGGAATTCCATCCCAGGGAATTGTTCCAGGGAATTCCATCCCAGGGAATTGTAATTCCCACCGGGATTACCTGGGAATAATCCTCACCTGGGGTGGAGGTGGAGGTTTGCCTTTGGGAAAAGGGACAGGAGGAGCTTTTCTCTCAGGAACCTGGAAAAAAATGGGATTTAAAGGTCACTGGGGTTTGTTTGGAGCTGCAGAATTCCCACACCTCAGCTGGGACAGGGATATCCCAAATTCCTGCAGCTTTTTCGGGGAATGGAAGCTGAAGGAGCATCTCTGAATGCAGTGGGATTGAAATGTGGTTTATAATCTTTATGTGGGGATTTTTTATTTGATATTTGATATTTTATATTTGATATTTGATATTTGATATTTTATATTTGATATTTTGTATTTTATATTTTGTGGTTTTTATATTTTATATTTTACATCTTATATTTTAAATTTTAAATTTTATATTTCCTATTTCCTATTTCTTATTTCTTATTTCCTATTTCTTATTTATTTCTTATTTCCTATTTCTTATTTCTTATTTATTTCCTATTTCTTATTCCTTATTCCTTATTCCTTATTTCTTATTTCTTATTTCATTCTTATTTCTCATTTCTTATTTCTTTCTTATTTCTCATTTCTTGTTTCTTGTTTCTCATTCCTTATTTCTTAATTCATATTTCTATTTTACGTTTTCTATTTCGCGTTTTCTATTTTATATTTTCTATGAAGGACGAAGAATATTTGTGCAGTTTAGGATTACTCAGCCAAGAAATTTCACCCTAAAAATCTGTGCTTGGAAAGGCTGCGATTTCTGATTTTTATATCAAATCACAGCCAGAACCTGCAAATATTCATTTCCAACTGGGGATGTGAGAAGCTGCAGAGCTGAACTTACAAACTTTGCCTCCGGATGGGAAGAGCCAGGCTTGGTGGCAGGAATGGGAGGAGGAGGAGCTTTGGGCCTCGGGACAGCCTGGGGAAAAACAGAATATAAATATAAAAATAAAAATTAAAATTAAAATAAAAATAAAAATAAAAATAAAAATTAATATAAATAATATAAAAATAAAAACAAAAATGAAAATAAAATAAATATAAGTATAAAAATAAATATAAAAATAAATATAAGTATAAAATAAATATAAATAGAAATATAAAATTAAATATAATTTTAATTATATAATATATACCTATATATTATTATAATATGTATAATTTTATAATAGATAACATATTTATATTATATTTAATTCAATATTCTATTTAATTAAAACATTTGAACCCTTTTAACACATTCCCTGTGTTAAATTCCATGTTTTCCATGGAATGTGCAGCTGGGGTTGGATATAAAAGTGAAATAGAAGGATGGAGGATTCAGGAATTTCCTGTTCCGGAGCTCAGGGATGTCCCAGCGGGATCAGCCTGTCCCCAGGGCTTGGTGACATTCCCAAATCCCAGGAAATCAGGGATATTCCCAGGGATATTCCCAGGGATGTCCCAGCGGGATCAGCCTGTCCCCAGAGCTTGGTGACATTCCCAAATCCCAGGAAATCAGGGATATTCCCATGGATATTCCCAGGGATATTCCCAGGGATATTCCCAGGGATATTCCCAGGGATATTCCCATGGATATTCCCAGGGATATTCCCAGGGATGTCCCAGCGGGATCAGCCTGTCCCCAGGGCTCGGTGACCCCAGGAAATCAGGGATATTCCCAGGGATATTCCCAGGGATATTCCCAAGGATATTCCCAGGGATATTCCCAGGGATATTCCCAGGGATATTCCCATGGATATTCCCAGGGATATTCCCAGGGATATTCCCATGGATATTCCCATGGATATTCCCAAGGATATTCCCAGGGATATTCCAGCACTACTCACACTCTGGGCTTTGCTCTGCTGAGGAGGAGGAACGGGAAGAACCTTCTTATCGATCACCTGGAGGAGGGAAATCCCAAATCAGCTGCAGCCTTTTCCTTGTCCTGCTGGCATCCCTGGGGAGTCTGTCCTGCCCTGCCCTGCCCGGGTGGCATTGCCACTGTCACTTCAGCATTTTGGGAATCTCCTGCTGGCATTCCCAGCTCTATCCCCTCAGGATTTTGGGAATCTCCTGCTGGGATTACACCCTCGGCATTTGGGAATCTTGTGTTGAGATCCTCAGCATATTCCCCCCAGAATTTTGGGAATCTCCTGCTGGCATTCCCAGCATATTCCACTCAGAATTTTGGGAATCTCCTGCTGGGATTCCCAGCATATTCCCCTCAGCATTTTGGGAATCTCCTGCTTGGATTACACCCTCAACATTTGGGAATCTCCTGCTGGCATTCTCAGCTCTGTCCCTTCAGCACTTTGGGAATCTCCTGCTGGCATTCCCAGCTCTATCCCTTCAGGATTTTGGGAATCTTGTGCTGAGATCCTCAGCATATTCTCCTCAGCATTTTGGGAGTCTCGTACTGGGATCCCCAGCCCCATCTCCTCAGAATGTTGGGAATCTCCTGCTGACATTCCCAGCTCTATCCCTTCAGCATTTTGGGAATCTTCTGCTGAGATCCTCAGCATATTCTCCTCAGCATTTTGGGAGGAGATTGGGATTCCCAGCATATTCCCCTCAGAATTTAGGGAATGTCTTGCTGGGATTACACCCTCAGCATTTTAGGAATCTCCTGCTGGGATTCCCAGCATATTCCTCTCAGAAATTTGGGAATTTCCTGCTGGCATTCCCAGCACTGTCCCCTTAGGAATCTCCTTCTGGGATTCCCAGCTCTGTCCCCTCGGTATTTGGGGAATCTCCTGCTGGGATTCTCATCCCAATCCCCTCAGGATTTTGGGAATCTCTTGCTGGGATTCCCAGCTCTGTCCCCTCAGCACTTTGGGAATCTCCTGCTGGGATTACACTCTCAGAAATTTGGGGATCTCCTGCTGGGTTTCCCAGCACTGTCCCCTTAGGAATCTCCTGCTGGCATTCCCAGCCCCATCCCCTCCAGGATTTTGGGAATCTGCTGGCATTCCCAGCCCTGGCCCTTCAGGATTTTGGGAATCTCCTGCTGGGATTCTCATCCCAATCCCCTCAGAATTTTAGGAATCTCCTGCTGGCATTCTCAGCCCCATCCCCTCAGGATTTTGGGACTCTCCTGCTGGCATTCCCAGCATATTCTCCCCAGAATTTTAGGAATCTCCTGCTGGCGTCCCCAGCCTCATCTCCCCAGAATTTTGGGAATCTTCTGCTGGCATTCCCAGCCCCATCTCCCCAGAATTTTGGGAATCTGCTGCCATCCCCATCCCCATCCCCATGATCCCCTCAGCACCTTGTCACCCCGCTGGCATTGCCCAGCACAGTCCCCAGCTGTCCCCTGCTCACCCTCTGGCCGGCTGTCCCCAGCCCTGGCTGCTCCTGATCCACGAACACCTGGTTGGTGGCTCCAGCTGCCCTGCGGCTCTGCTTCCTGCAAAACAGGGCAGGGATGGTCACTTGGAGTTCAGAACTGAGAGGAGAAAAAACCTCCCAGCTGAACATCCGGATTTTTTTTCTTCCCTTTATTTATTTAGGAAATGCAGATTTTATTGAGGATTATTATTATTATTATTATTATTACTATTACTATTATTTTAAATTTTTATTATTAATAATATTAATATTTTAAGGATTATTATTATTGTTATTTTGAATTATTATTATTATTATTATTTTAAATTTATTATTATTATTATTACTTTAAGGATTATTATTATTATTATTTTGAATTATTAAGGATTTATCAAGAGCTCCATTTCACCACTCCCACCATGGGATTTTAGAACCGACTTCCCAAATCCCACAGACCAAATTCCATCCTTTCTAGCATCTAATTCCCCCATTCCCACTTAATAATAATTCCCATTTATATAATAATAATAGAATCTATATTATTTAATATTCCCATTTATATATAATTCCTATTTATATAATAATAATAGAATATCTATTATTTAATATTCCCATTTATGTAACAATAATTCCGTTTATATAACAATAATTCTCATTGATATAATAATAATAGAATATATATTATTTAACATTCCCATTTATATAATAATTCCCATTTATATAATAATAGAATCTATATTATTTAATATTCCCATTTATATAATAATAATTCCCATTTATATTATAATAATAATATAATAGATATTTAATATCCCCATTTATATTATAATATAATATCTATTATTTAATATTCCCATTCATATAACAATTCCCATTTCTATAATAATAATAATATAATATATATTATTTAATATTCCCACTTATATAACAATAATTCCCATTTCTATAATAATAATAATAATAGAATATACATTATTTAGTATTCCCATTTCTATAACAATAACAATCTAACACACACTATTTAACATTCCCATTTCTCTAACGCCAATTCCCACTCCCAGGACATTCCCTGGTTTTTAGGGAACAGGAAGGATTTACCTCTCACGGATTCCCCTCAGTCTCGTCAGCAGCACGGCGGTGGCAGCAGTGACAGCCAGGACAGCCAGCAGCCCAGCGGCCACCGCGATCCCTGGGGGACAAAACAGCTTTTAGGACATCCCAGAGCCACTGGGAGATCCCAAAGATCCAGTGGTATTGAGTTTTCCATCGCTGCTGGAATAGGATTTTTTAAAATTCTGTTTGTTCTCATTTATGGCTTTGTTGGTGATGGGATGGGATGGGATGAATTAATGGTGGTTTTGCGAGGTTTTAAATCAGTTGTTGTTGCTGTCCTTGGGCTAAAGAAACCCTAAAGAAACCCTAAAGAAACCCTAAAAAACCCTAAACAAACCCTGAACAAGTCCTAAACAAACCCTGAACAAGTCCTAAACAAGCCCTAAACAAACCCTAAACAAACCTTAAAAAAACCCTAAACAAGCCCTAAACAAATCCCAAACGAACCCTAAACAAATCCTAAAGAAACCCTAAATAAACCCTAAACAAGCCCTAAAAAAACCCTAAACAAATCCTAAACAAGCCCAAAAACAAACCCTAAACAAACACTAAACAAACCCTAAACAAGCCCTAAACAAACCCTAAACAAATCCTAAACAAACCCTAAACAAGCCCTAAACAAACCGAAAAAACCCCCTAAACAAATCCCAAACAAATCCTAAACAAACCCTAAACAAGCCCTAAACAAGTCCAAAACAAACCCTAAACAAGCCCTAAACAAACCCTGAACAAACCCTGAACAAACCTTAAAAAAACCCTAAACAAACCCTAAACAAATCCTAAATTTCTCCATGGAAAAGCTCTGGAATGAGCAGGAATTCCCATCCCTGGAAAAAGCTGGAATTCCCATTCCTGGAATTGTTTAAACCCTGTGGCAGATGAGGACACAATTTAATGGTGCTGCTTGGGTTTGTTGGTCTTAATTATCCCAATTAACAATCATGTGAACCACTGTGGTGCTGAACTGCTCCTCTGGAGCTCCCCAGCTCATTCCAGCCGGGAAAGGAGAAATTCCAAGGGGAAAGTCCAAGGAGATATTCCAAGAACAATTCCAAGGACAATTGCAAGGGGAAATTCGAAGGGGAAATTCGAAGGGGGAAATTCCAAGGAGAAATTCCAAGGGGAAATTCTAAGGGGGAAATTCTAAGGACAAATTCCAAGGGGAAATTCCAAGGACAAATTCAAGGGGAAATAATTCCAATGACAAATTCCAAGGGAGATATTCAAGGATAAATTCCAAGGGGGATATTCCAAGGACAAATTCCAAGGGGGATATTCCAAGGACAAATTCCAAGGGGAAATTCCAAGGGGGATATTCCAAGGAGAAATTCCAAGGAGAAACTCCAAGGACAAATTCCAAGGGGGAAATTCCAAGGACAATACCAAGGACAATTCCAAGGGGAAATTCCAAGGACAATTCCAAGGACAAATCCCAAGGACTAATTCCAAGGACAAATTTCAAGGACAAATTCCAAGGACAATTCTAAGGAGAAATTCCAAGGACAAATTCCAAGGAAAAATTCCAAGGAAAAATTCCAAGGAAAAATTCCAAGGAAAAATTCCAAGGACAATCACAAGGACAAATTCCAAGGAGAAATCCCAAGGAGAAATTCCAAGGACAAATTTCAAGGACAATTCTAAGGACAAATTCCAAGGGGAAATAATTCCAAGGGGAAATAATTCCAATGACAAACTCAAGGACAAATTCCAAGGACAAATTCCAAGGACAGTCCCAAGGAGAAATTCCAAGGACAAATTCCAAGGAGAAATCCCAAGGAGAAACTCCAAGGACAAATTCCAAGGGGGAAATTCCAAGGAGAAATTCCAAGGACAAATCCCAAGGACAATTCCAAGGACAAATTCCAAGGGGAAATAATTCCAAGGACAATTCCAAGGACAAATTCCAAGGGGAAATAATTCCAAGGGGAAATAATTCCAATAACAAACTCCAAGGACAAATTCCAAGGAGAAATTCCAAGGAGAAATTTCAAGGACAATTCAAAGGACAAATTCCAAGGACAATTCTAAGGACAATTCCAAGGGGAAATTCCAAGCACAAATTCCAAGGACAATTCCAAGGACCAATTCCAAGGGGGATTTTCCAAGGCCAATCCCAAGGTGCCACTCACCAGTGAGCGCAGAGGAGCTGTCACAGCTGGGAGGTGCCCAACCCTCCTCACACTGGCACTGCAGCTTGTGGTCACACACCTGGGGACAAAAAACATCCACGGATATCCTCAGCTGGGAATCTGGGAATTTGGGAAGGTTCTGAGAGGTTTTTGGGGCTAAAATTTAGCATTTTGGGGTTAAAGACAGCTCTGAAAGCTTCGCTGCAGAGTGAATTTATTGATCTGTAGGACCCTGAAAAGTCAAATATCAGCAGAATTGTGAACCAAAATGACATAAAAAATAGATTTGATGCCATGGCTAGGAGCAGGGGCTGTGTTCATCTCCTGGGAAAAATGATAAATTTAATTTTTTAATTTTTTTAATTTTTTAAATTTTAGAATTTTTTAATTCCATCTCGGGTTAAATTTGGGTTAAAGACAGCCCTGAAAGCTTCACTGCAGAGTGAATTTATTGATCTGTAGGACTCTAAAAAGTCAAATATCAGCAGAATTGTGAACCAAAATGACCTAAAAAAATTAGATTTGATGCCATGGCCAGGAGCAGGGGCTGTGTTCATCTCCTGGGCAAAAGGTTACATTTAATTTTTAAATTTTTTAAGTTTTTAAAATTTTTTAAATTTTAGAGTTTTTTAATTCCATCTTGGGTTAAATTTGGGTTAAAGACAGCCCTGAAAGCTTCGCTGCAGAGTGAATTTATTGATCTGCAGGACTCTAAAAAGTCAAATATTATCCTTTGCAGAATTATCCTCCCCAAACCAAAATGACCTGAAAAAATTAGATTTGATGCCATGGCCAGGAGCAGGGGCTGTGTTCATCTCCTGGGCAAAAGGTTAAATTTAATTTTTAAATTTTTTAAATTTTTAAAAATTTTTTAAATTTTTAAATTTTTAAAATTTTTTAAAATTTTTAAATTTTTTAGATTTAAAAATTTTTTAATTTTTTTAAAATTTCATCTCAGCTTCAATTTCATCTTATAAAAATCTAAGAAGCTCCTGACCTCCCAAATTGAACAGATTCACATCAACAACCTAAACAATGCCAGCAAGAAACTCTGCATCATTTTCTCAGGATTTTAAAGTGAAAAACATCAATTTTTTTGGTCTTACAGCGTGGCCAGAGCACTTGGCAGAGCAGTTGGTGGATCTGAACACCTCCTCGGCGTGGACACACTCCCCGTGGCTGCACACCTGGAAAATGGGGGAAAAAGATGGAATATTCCCAAAATTCCACGGGGATTTGGAGCTCCCAGGACAGGCAGAGTTGGTATTTTTTCCTGGGAAGGGATGGAGAGCTCAGGGAAAAACAGAAATAATTCAAATTGCACCCCAGGAGGGGGAGATGGGGCAGGAATGGCAGGTGGGAATGCACTGGGGGTTGGAAACAGCACCCGTTGGGGAAATAATTACATGTAATTAATAATGAAATGCTAATTAATGATCTCCCAAGCCTGCAGCCAAAGCTGTGGTTTTGGTGCCACGAGATTTCTGTGCCAGTAAAAAAAAAAATAACATAATAATAAATTAAATAAACAATAAATAAATAAATAATAAAATTGATAAATAATAAAATAAATAAACAATAAAATAAATATATAATAAAATTGATAAATAATAAAATAAATAAATATAAAATTGATAAATAATAACATAAATAATAAAATAAATAAATAAATAAATAAACAATAACATAAATAAATAATAAAATAGATAAATAATAACATAAATAAATAATAAAATAAATAAATAATAACACAAATAAATAATAAAATAAATAAATAATAAAATACATAAAAAATAAATAAATAATAAAATAAATAAATAATAAAATAAATAAATAATAAAATCAATAAATAATAAAATAAATAATAAAAGAATAGATAAAGAAATAAATAAACAAACAATGAAATAATTAAAAATAAGAACAGAGCAGCCAAGGCTGGGGAAATGGGGATGATGGGAATTCCTGTTTGCTCTGCTGCTGGTTTGGGATAAAAATTGGGGAGAGAGATCAGCAGAAGTTTGGGGAACACTCAATCTCCCTAATTAAAATGTCTCTTGGAGATTTTAAAGGAGATAATTGTATTTTAAAGGAGATAATGATGTTTTAAAGGAGATAATGATGTCTTAAAGGAGATAACGATGAAGGCAAGACTCAAAGATGGGAAAAATAAAGAAAAATATATTTTTCTGTACTCACCATGCCATTCATAACAATGAAGGCAAGACCCAAAAAGGGGGAAAAATACAGAAAAAAGGTTTTTCTGTGCTCACCATGCCATTCATAACGACAAGGGCAAGACCCAAAGACGGAGAAAAATAAAGAAAAAAAGTTTTTCTGAGCTCACTGTGCCATTCATAACGATGAAGGCAAGACCCAAAGATGGGAAAGAATAAAGCAAAAAATATTTTTCTGTGCTCACCATGCCATTCATAATGACCAAGGTAATACCCAAAGAGGGGGAAAAATAAAGAAAAATATATTTTTCTGTGCTCACCATGCCATTCATAACGATGAAGACAAGACCCAAAGAGGGAGCAAAATAAAGAAAAAAAGTTTTTCTGTGCTCACCATGCCATTCATAACGATGAAGGCAATACCCAAACAGGGAGCAAAATAAAGAAAAAAAGTTTTTCTGTGCTCACCATGCCATTCATAGTGACGAAGGCAAGACCCAAAGAGGGGGAAAAATACAGAGAAAATATTTTTCTGTCCTGACCTTGCCATTCACAACGATGAAGACAAGACTCAAAGATGGGAAAGAATAAAGCAAAAAATATTTTTCTGTGCTCACCATGCCATTCATAATGACGAAGGAAGACCCAAAGAGGGAGAAAAATAAAGCAAAATATATTTTTCTGTGCTCACCATGCCATTCCCACACTTGGTCCCGTCGAGGATCATCCCTGGATCCACATCTCCACCCCGGGAGAAACTGGATTTGCAGGAATCAAAAGCCACCAGGCTGCCATCCCTGGGCATCTCCCTCCCTCCGGAGCAGTACAGCTTCCCACACATTCTATCTCTGCAGGGAGAACAGCAGGTGTTGAGCCAGCAAACTGCTTTGCAGAATTCCAGAATTCCAAGGGAATCCCTGCAGGAGGGAATTCTGGCAGCTTGGTTGGATTAATTCCTCTTAATTCCTCTTGAGCTCGTTAAGGAACACAAATTCGTTTAGTGAAATGAGGATTTAACTGATATTTCTTCCCTTTCCAGGTTCAAATTCCCAATCTCAAAATCCCTTCCCCTGGATTTCCCTCCACACTCCTCCTCCCTGCAGATCTCTCTTTGCTTTTCCACCTCAGAATTTAAATCCCATTTTCTCAGAATTGATTTCCCAGTTTCCAGACTGAACAAAAAGGAACACAGGGATGTGCCAAGGGGTTCTCCTGGTTTATATCCCCTAATCTGAGTAGGAATGGCCTGTTGTCCCAAATCCCAGCAAATTCCACGTCCCAGAGTGGAGGATTTAACTCTGTGGGATTTGGTTATGAGGATGGAATGGAAACAAGAGATCTCTGAAGTTGGATTTTAGGGCATTTGGGTTTATTGTGGAAGAGAGTTGGGTGTGAGAAACCTGCAGAGCTGCAGGATGGAGCTCAGAGCAGGTCAGAGAAGAGAGAGAGAGAGAGAGAGAGAGGCAGAAAAGAGACCAATTTGCCATTTACAATACAACAAATCATCCTCTGTGTTGAATATTCTTATTTTCACTAACCAATCTAGCCCAAGCTCCAAACCCTACAGCATTTACACACAACCTATAAGAACCATCCCATTACCATACGGGGTTATATTTAAAATATTCTAATTTTCACTAACCAATCCAGAACAAGCTGCAAACCCTACAGCATTTGCACACAACCTATAAGGATCATCCCATTACCACACAGGGTTATATTTTAAACCCTGAAAACTGCTTTTTGGCCCCTCTGCCATCAGGCAGGGTCTGCTCTGACCCTTGGAGCTGTCTGCAGGCAGAGGGGATTGTTCCACCCAGAGGGGATTGTTCCACCCAGAGGGGATTGTTCCACCCAGAGGGGATTGTTCCACCCAGAGGGGATTGTTCCACCCAGAGGGGATTGTTCCACCCAGAGGGGATTGTTCCATCCAGAGGGGATTGTTCCATCCAGAGGAGATCACCTCCAGTCAGCCAAACCATTGTTTCCTAGTTATTCTTCAACTCAAACCTTGTCCTCATCCCAATTTCCCTTATTTTCCATATTCTCAGCTTCTCTTCATCCCAATCTCCCTTACATTTTCCATATTCTCAGCTTCTCTTCATCCCAATCTCCCTTACATTTTCCATATTCTCAGCTTGCTTTCATCTCAATCTCCCTTATATTTTCCATATTCTCAGCATCTTTTTAATCAATTTTTAATCATATCATATCATAAGCTAATCATATCATAAGGAAATCATACCATAAGGAAATCATATAATAAGGTAATCCTATCACAAGGTAATCATACCATAAGGTAATCAATCATACCATAAGGTAATCATATCTCTAAGGCTTTCCTATTCCACCTTCCCCACCACCAGAGCTTACTTTTTGCTGCAGGGGATGTGAGTTCCCTTCTCCTTCCTGCAGTAGCCATAGTAAGCTCCCCTCTCGTTCATCCGGTAGCAGGAGGCTGCGCCCACCGTGGCCTCTGCAGCAGGGAGAGAAAATGGGATCAGTTTGGGATCTCTGCTGGGAGAACTGGGAATATTCCAGCTCCTTTCCTCGCCCAGGGGTGTGCTCTGGGATGGAAGTGACTTGGGGGAATTTCTACCTGGAGGATCCAGGGAGAATGTAATATATATGTGTTATAAATGCATAAATACATATGTATTTATATGTTATTTATCCCTGGAGGATCCAGGGAGAATATAATATATATGTACTATAAATACATAAACACATTGTATTTATGTATTTATATATGTATTTATGTATTTATATATGTATTTATATGTTATTTATCCCTGGAGGATCCAGGGAGAATATAATATATATGTGTTATAAATACATAAATACATATATATTATTTATCCCTGGAGGATCCAGGGAGAGCTCAGAGATTTTCCAGGGATTAAAGGGTTCCAGGAGAGCTGGAGAGGGACTGGGATGGAGGGACAGAGACAGGGAATGGGAACACACTGAGAATGAGGGATTTAAATGGGATTTTGGGAAGGAATGAGGGTGGGAATGAGCTGGGATGGAATTCCCAGAGGAGCTGTGCTGCCATCGATCCCTGGAGTGTCCAAGGCCAGGCTGGGATCACCTGGGAATATCCCTGATGTCCCTGGGGTGGCACTGGGTGACATTTCAGTTCCCTTCCCACCCAAACCATTCCCCAGCTGCAGGAAACGCTGCTGCCAGGAGCAGTTGGGCTGTTGGTGAGCAGCTCAGACATTTCCCTTCCCTGAGCCCAACCACTTCCCCAGCTCCAGCCACCTCAGACACCCTGCAAAAGAGGAATTCTCTGCCCACTTCTTCCCATTTCTCTGGGATTCTCTGCCCACTTCCCATTTCTCTGGGATTCTCTGCCCACTTCCCATTTCTCTGGAAGCACAGAGCTCCCCCTGCCCTGAGCTCAGCTCACGAGTTGTGACCACCGACAGGGGAAATGGGAAAATAAGAATGAGTTGTGCTATGAGCTGGACTTTACTTGTATAAATATAAAATGTATATATTTTATACTTATATAAAATATATATTCATGTATTAAATTATAGAATATATAACTATGTAATTCTATAATTATAGAATTATAGAATTACTATCTATGTATATAATTATAGATTTCTATATTAATATACACTACATATGTATTTATCTGTATATAAAAATACATATTGCAAATGTATATTCTACTGTATTATGTATATAATGTATATAATAGAATATAGAACATAGAATATGGAATATAGTAAGAAAGAATAGAGAATAGAGAATAGAGAATAGAGAATAGAGAATAGAGAATAGAGAATAGAATGGAATAGAACAGAACAGAGTAGAATAGAATAGAACAGAACAGAACAGAATGGGAATAGATTAGAATAGAATAGAATAGAATAGAATAGAATAGAGTAGAGTAGAGTAGAATAGAATAGAATAGAATAGAATAGAATAGAATAGAAAGAATAGAAGAGAAATAATAGAATATATAGATAGAATATAATATTACATTATTTCATTATTGTATTACCATATGTTATATTATATTACACTATATTATGTTATGTTACACTATACTATGTTATGTTACATTATATTATGTTACATTGTGTTATGTTATATTATGTTATATTATACTATATTGTGTTATATTGTGTTATATTATGTTATATTATACTATATTGTGTTCTATTGTGTTATGTTATGTTATATTGTGTTATGTGATGTTATATATTATTATCTTTCCCTGGCTGATTTCCAACAGATCTCAGAAGCTTTCCAGACCCCAACCTCCCCTCTCCCTGTCCCCGCTGCCCCCCGGTGCTGTCGCTGTCCCGCGGGTGACTCACGGGGTCCGAAGGCAGCCTGGCACTGGCCCAGGCGGGTGGGGCAGGTGCCCATGTAGCAGTAGCCCTCCCCGGAGGCGCAGGGGTGCCCGTTGACCCTGAAGCGATCCTCGGGGCAGCTGGCCGAGCGGCCGCTGCACATCTCGGCCAGGTCACAGTCGTGCTGCACGGCGCGGCACACCGAGCCCGCCTGCTTGTACTGCGGGGAGAAAACACTGAGTTTATCCGTGCACACCGAGCCCGCCTGCTTGTACTGCGGGGGGAAAATAACACACTGAGATTGTCCATGAGCTCATACATGTGCTCATCCATGCACACCGAGCCCGCCTGCTTGTACTGCGGAGGGAAAATAACACTGAGATCGTCCATGCACACCGAGCCCGCCTGCTTGTACTGCGGGGGGAAAATAACACTGAGTTTATCCATGAGGTCATACATGTGCTCATCCATGCACACCGAGCCCGCCTGCTTGTACTGCGGGGAGAAAACACTGAGTTTATCCGTGAGGTCATACATGTGCTCATCCATGCACAGCGAGCCCGCCTGCTTGTACTGCGGGGGGAAAATAACACTGAGTTTATCCATGAGGTCATACATGTGCTCATCCATGAGCTCATACATGTGCTCATCCATGAGCTCATACATGTGCTCATCCATGAGCTCATACATGTGCTCATCCATGAGCTCATACATGTGCTCATCCATGCACACCAAGCCCGCCTGCTTGTACTGCGGGGAGAAAACACACTGAGATCATCCATGAGCTCATACATGTGCTCATCCATGCACACCGAGCCTGACTGCTTGTACTGCGGGGAGAAAACACTGAGTTTATCCATGCACACCGAGCCCGCCTGCTTGTACTGCGGGGAGAAAACACACTGAGATCATCCATGAGCTCATACACGTGCTCATCCATGAGCTCATACATGTGCTCATCCATGAGCTCATACATGTGCTCATCCATGAGCTCATACATGTGCTCATAATGCACACCGAGCCCGCCTGCTTGTACTGAGGAGGGAAATACACTGAGATCGTCCATGCTGCTCCGGAGCCCTTCCCGGGGAGAAATCTGGGTAAAAGTCCAGCTAAACCCTGCTTGTTTCTTTGCCAGGATGGTTTTTGGAGGGAGGTGAGTTCTGAGCGCCTTGAAATGAGCAGAGAAGGCAGCTCTACCTCTATATTCTATATATTCTATATATTCTATCTATTCTATATACCCTCTATATTCTATCTATTCTATATATATATCTATATATTCTATATATTCTATATATTCTATCTGTATCTATATGTTATAGATACAGATATATATCTATATATCTATATATCTATATCTATATATCTATATCTATATATCTATATATCTATATATCTATATGATAAATCTATACATTCTGTATTTCCTTCTAATTTAACAGTTTGGGGTCTCCCCTGGCAGTTCTCACAGTTTTTTGGGATCTCCCCTGGCAGCTCTCACAGTTTGGGGCAGTTGTCTGGTTTTTGGGATCTCCCCTGACAGTTCTCACAGTTTTTGGGATCTCCCCTGGCAGTTGTCCCAGGTTTTGGGATCTCCCCTGGCAGTTCTCACACGTTTTGGGGTCTCCCCTGGCAGTTCTCAGGTTTTGGGGTCTCACCTGGCAGCTCTCACAGTTTTGGGGTCTCCCCTGGCAGTTCTCACACATTTTTTGGGGTCTCACCTGGCAGTTTTTCAGGTTTTGGGGTCTCCCCTGGCAGTTCTCACAGTTTTTGGGATCTCCCCTGGCAGCTCTCACAGTTTTTGGGATCTCCCCTGGCAGTTCTCAGTTTCTGGGGTCTCCCCTGGCAGTTTCTCTAGGGTTGGGCTCTCCCCTGGCAGTTCTCAGGTTTTGGGGTCCCCCCTGGCAGTTCTCACAGTTTTGGGCTCTCCCCTGGCAGTTTTTCAGGTTTTGGGCTCTCCCCTGGCAGTTCTCACACATTTTTTGGGGTCTCACCTGGCAGCTCTCACAGTTTTGGGGTCTCCCCTGGCAGTTCTCACACATTTTTTGGGGTCTCACCTGACAGTTTTTCAGGTTTTGGGGTCTCCCCTGGCAGTTCTCACAGTTTTGGGCTCTCCCCTGGCAGTTCTCACACATTTTTTGGGGTCTCCCCTGACAGCTCTCACATTTTTTGGGGTCTCCCCTGGCAGTTCTCACACATTTTTTGGGCTCTCCCCTGGCAGTTCTCACACATTTTTTGGGGTCTCCCCTGGCAGCTCTCACATAGTTTTGGGGTCTCCCCTGGCAGTTCTCACAGTTTTGGGGTCTCCCCTGGCAGCTCTCACACAGTTTTGGGGTCTCCCCTGGCAGTTCTCACAGTTTTGGGGTCTCCCCTGGCAGTTCTCACACATTTTTTGGGCTCTCCCCTGGCAGTTCTCCGTTTTTGGGGTCTCCCCTGGCAGCTCTCACACAGTTTTGGGCTCTCCCCTGGCAGTTCTCACATTTTTTGGGGTCTCCCCTGGCAGTTCTCACAGTTTTGGGCTCTCCCCTGGCAGTTTTTCAGGTTTTGGGGTCTCCCCTGGCAGTTTTTCAGGTTTTGGGGTCTCCCCTGGCAGTTCTCACACATTTTTTGGGATCTCCCCTGGCAGCTCTCACACAGTTTTGGGCTCTCCCCTGGCAGTTCTCACACATTTTCTGGGGTCTCACCTGGCAGTTCTCACAGCACTCCCCATGGGCACAGGCAGCTCCCGCGGTCAGCGTGCAGCTCTCGGGGTCACAGCACTCGTTTGTGCACTCCTGCCACAGAAACAGAGGTCACAGCTGGGGACAAGGACACCACACCTCTGTCCCTCACCTGGCCCTGGGTTTGGGGGTGGGAGGTGAGCAGGGAACTTGGGGTTTGGCAGGGACGTGGGGTGGCTTTGTCACCTCTCAGTTCCTGTGTCACCACCCCCTGACAAGCCAGGAGCACATTTTCCCACCCAGGGCAGCGATTTGGTGATCAGAGTTTCTACTGCAGCAAAATTGAAATGTCCAACCTGGATAAACCCCTTTGCCTTTCTCAAGGATAAACATAAAATAACAGATTTTATTAAAAATGAATTAAAATTCAACCAAGCCTTGCCCTGGCGCTTGGTTCAATTTTCCCCAATTTTCCTACTTCCCATATCATCCATTCCAGGCCAGATAAAGCTTTTCCAAGCTTTGAATTCCAAAAAAATCTCACCAAATAAACCAGACCACCCCAGGGCAGCAATTTGGTGATCAGAGTTTCTACTTCAGCAAGATTGAAAGGTCCAGCCTGGAAAACCCCTTTGGCTTTCCCAAGGATTAACATAAAATAATAGATTTTATTAAAAATGAATTAAAATTCAACCAAGCCTTGCCCTGGCGCTTGGTTCAATTTTCTCCAATTTTCCTACTACAATATCATCCATTCCAGGCCAGATAAAGCTTTTCCAAGCTTTGAATTCCAAAAAAATCTCACCAAAAAAACCTCACCAAATAAACCTCACCAAAACAACCCAGCCACTCCAGGGCAGCGATTTGGTGATCAGAGTTTCTACTGCAGCAAAACTGAAATGTCCAACCTGGATATACCCCTTTGCCTTTCACAAGGATTAATGTAAAATAATAGATTTTATTAAAAATGAATTGAAATTCAACCAAGCCTTGCCCTGGCGCTTGGTTCAATTTTCCCCAATTTTCCTACTTCCCATATCATCCATTCCAGGCCAGATAAAGGTTTTCCAAGCTTTGAATTCCAAAAAAATCTCACCAAATAAACCTCACCAAATAAACCAAACCACTCCAGGGCAGCAAATTGGTGATCAGAGTTTCTACTGCAGCAAAATTGAGATGTCCAGCCTGGAAAACTCCTTTGCCTTTCCCAAGGATAAACATAAAATAATAGATTTTATTAATAATTAATTAAAATTCAACCAAGCCTTGCTCTGACTCTTGGTTCAATTTTCCCCAATTTTCCTACTTCCATGGTTCAATTTTCTCCAATTTTCCTACTTCCAGCATCATCCATTCCAGGCTGAATAAAACTTTCCCAACCTTCAAATCCCCAAAAAAACCCTCACCAAACAAACCCCGAAATCTTACAAAAACCAACTTTCCAAACGAGCTTAAACCGCTTGAAAACTCCACCAAATTGGGAAAAAATGTGCAAAATAAACAAAAACAAACCCCATTCCCATTACCTCGGGCGTGCCACAGTCACACTCCTCCCCCTTCTCCAGGAATCCGTTCCCGCAGGACGGCGGGGCGACGATGCTGCTCAGCTCGGGGCTGTTGGTCAGACACTGGGGCATCTCCCCCAGCAGGAACTTCTCGAAGCTCTGCAGGCTGCAGGAGCTGAATTCCTTGGGAATCACCGAGCTGCAGGGGGGAAAAATGGGATTTGGGTTGGGATCGGTTTGGGTAAAGGGGAGAAATCCCTTTGGGAGGGGAAGGGTTAATGATATTTACACCCACAGCTCTTGGGTGTAAATGTTGTTCTAAATAGTGAAGGATTAAGGTCTGTATGGATATTCCCTTCCTGCTCAGGATATTCCATTCCAGCTCAGGATATTCCCTTCTAATTCAAGATATTCCATTCCAATTCAGGTTATTCCCATCCAATTCAGGATATTCCCTTATAAATCAGGATATTCCATTCTAATTCAGGATATTCAATTTATAATTTAGGATATTCCATTTATAATTCAGGATATTCCCATCCAATTCAGGATATTCCCATCCAATTCAGGATATTCCCTTCCAATTCAGGATATTCCCTTCCAATTCAGGATATTCCCTTCCAATTCAGGATATTCCCTTCCAATTCAGGATATTCCCAGCTCAGGATATTCCAACACCACAACCACCACAAGGATTTTTTCCCAATTCTCATCCTCTCCAGCTGGGAATTCCCAAATAAATCCCCAACATCGCTTTGGATTGGATTTTTAGGAGTTTTCTCTCTGCAAATATCTCCAGATACCCTGAAATCTCTTCCTTTTTTTTAAATTTTTTTTTTAAATTAAGCAATTTGAACAGGATAATCTCCCAGGACCAAAGCTCTGCCGTATTTTAGAACCCGCCAGCTTGTCCCAAATCCATTTTCATTTGAACGGAATCATCTCCCAGGACAAAATCTCTGCTGTATTTTAGAAGCCACTATCTTGACCAAAATGCATTTTCATTTGAACAAAATCATCTCCCAGGACCAAAGCTCTGCCATATTTTGGAATCCACCAGCTCGTCCCAAATCCATTTTCATTTGAACAAAATCATCTCCCAGGACAAAAGCTCTGCCATATTTTAGAATCCACCAGCTTGTCCCAAACCCATTTTCATTTAAATGGAATCATCTCCCCAGACAAAAGCTCTGCCATATTTTAGAATCCACCAGCTTGTCCCAAATCCATTTTCATTTAAAAGGAATCATCTCCCCAGACAAAAGCTCTGCCATATTTTGGAAGCCACCAGCTCGTCCAAAATGCATTTTCATTTAAACGGAATCATCTCCCAGGACCAAAGCTCTGCCATATTTTAGAATCCACCAGCTTGTCCCAAATCCATTTTCATCTAAATGCAATCATCTCCCAGGACCAAAGCTCTGCCATATTTCAGAACCCACCAGCTTGTTCAAAATCCATTTTCATCTAAATGGAATCATCTCCCAGGACCAAAGCTCTACCATATTTTGGAAGCCACCAGCTCGTCCAAAATGCATTTTCATTTGAACAAAATCATCTCCCAGGACCAAAGTTCTGCCATATTTTGGAATCCACCAGCTTGTCCCAAATCCATTTTCATTTGAATGAAATCATCTCCCAGTATTTTGGAACCCTCCAGCTTGTCCCAAATCCATTTTCATTTGATTGGAATCATCTCCCCCTATTTCAGAACCCTCCAGCTTGTCCCCAATCCATTTCCATCCCCATTTCTGTGTCCCCAGGCGCACCTGACGGTGTCGGTCATGATGCAGACGTCGTCGCTGCAGGAGCACACCTCGGTGTCGTGGCTCATGCCCAGGTTGTGGCCCATCTCGTGGGCCATGGTGGCCGCCACCGCCACGTGGTTCCTGTTGTGGTCCTGCAAAGAGATTCCCGAATTTCCGTGGTTATTCCAAGTGGGAATGACAGAGGTGTGGCTGTTGAGCCGCTAGCGGAGTGAGACAGAATCTCAGGTTGGCAGAAATTTGGATTTATTGTTTAAATTTTAGGATTTCTATAGAATTTTTGTTTAAATTTTAGAACTTATATAGAATTTTTGTTTAAATTTTAGAACTTATATAGAATTTTTGTTTAAATTTTAGAACTTATATAGAATTTTTATTTACATTGTAGAACTTAAATAGACTTTTTTTGGATTGGGTCAATTCCAAACCTCCCCCTAGGCCAATTGGCCAGGCTTGAACTGTCTTTATTTCCAGAGAGCATTTCAATAACATCCAAACTTTATCTTGATTTATAATTCCAAACCTCCCCCCAGGCCGACTGGCCAAGCTTGAACCATCTATCTTTCCAGGGATTGTTTCAATAACATCCAAACTTTATCTTGATTTATAAAAACACAGGAAGAAGAAGAGAAAATTCCCATGGGAAAGGATCTGTGTTGCCACCCAGAGGAGATAAAAACCAGAATGATTTTTCTTATTAAAAATTCTGTTTTTCTCCAAGTGGAATTATCCCCACGATGCACAAGGGTTCATGTGAGGCTCAATCTGTCTGTGCATTTATTTGGGTTACATTCTAGTCTTTATTTTAAAAATATATAAATATATTTTTATTTTTATACGTTTTAAAATTTTAATTTTATTTTCTATATTTTAAAAATATAAAAATTATTTATTAAAATTTTATGGAATCGTGTCGAATTTACACCGTGGAGGTGAGGTATAAAGATTGATAAAGTATTCATTGAAATTTCATAAATTGAAATTTTATAAATTCTGTGCATCTATTTGGGTCGCATTCTATTCTTTATTAAATATATATATATAAATTATTTATTTAAATTTTATAGAATTGTGTTGAATTTACACTGTGGAGGTGTGGTATAAATATTGATAAAGTATTTATTGAAATTGCATAAAATAAAATGAAATTTACACCGTGGAGGTGCGAATATCATGCATGTGCTTTCTTTACTCCCAGAATGGCTTGGGTTTGGAAGGACTTTAATTAATTAAAATTAATTTATTTAATTTTTATTTAATTTTTATTTAATTTACTCCCAGAATAGCTTGGGTTTGGAAGGACCTTAATTAATTAAAATTAATTTAATTTTAATTTCATTTTAATTTAATTTCAATTTCATTTACTCCCCGAATGGTTTTAAACCCACCCATCCCAACATTTTCCAAACCCTATTCAACCCAACCTTGGACATTCCCAGAATTAGCAATTTTTAAATTCCTAATTTAATTTAAATTTAAACTAAAAATTAGGAATTTTTACATCCTAATAAAACAACGAGAAGAACCAGAGAACCAAAAATGCCCCAAACCCAACAGTTCTCACAAAGATTCTTCACTGAAGGAGTAAAAAACCATAGAAAAACCTTGGAAAAAAACGAAATAAAAAGGAATCAGACCTGAATAATACCTGCAGAGTATAAATCACTGCAGATGGATTTGAGGAAAGCCAGTCCGATGGTGGTGCCCTCGAAATCCAGACCTCTGGGGGGAGAAAAACACACAGAGAGATCTAGATAAGTTGTAAAATTTAAATCATAAATTCAGATTTGTGCCACCTGAGGCTCTGCCTGGTCTTTCACTCTGCTAGAGGTTCAACAGTGAAAAAACAGCTCAGAGCAGGTCAGGGAAGTGAGAGAGAGAGAGCAGAAAGAGATCGATGCCAAGAGCTCGAGCTGCTGTTTACAAGACAATAAATTATCAAATCATCCTCTGTGTTGAATATTCTAATTCTCATTGACCAATCCAGAACAAGCTCCAAACCCTACAACATTTACATACAACATGTAAGGATCATCCCATTACCATATGGGGTTATATTTTAAATATTCTAATTCTCATTAACCAATCTAGAACAAGTTATAAATCCTACAACATTTACACACAACCTGTAAGAATCATCCCATTACCACACGGGGTTATATTTTAAATATTCTAATTCTCATTAACCAATCTAGACCAAGCTATAAATCCTACAACATTTACACACAACCTGTAAGAATCATCCCATTACCATACGGGGTCATATTTTAAATATTCTAGTTCTCATTAACCGATTTAGAAGCTCCAAACCCTACACCATTTACACACAACCTATAAGAATCATCCCATTAATGTATGGCTTTATATTTTGAATATTCTAATTCTCATTAACCAATCTAGAACAAGCTGCAAACCCTACACCATTTACACACAACCTATAAGAATCATTGTTTTTTTTTTTTTTTTTTGTGTTTTTTGTTTTTTTTTTTTTTTTTTTTTGGGGGTTTTTTGTTATATTTTGAATATTCTAATTCTCATTGACCAATCCAGAACAAGCTCCAAACCCTACAACATTTGCACACAATCCCATTACCACACAGGGTTATGTTTTAAACCCTAAAAACTGCTTTTTGGCCCCTCTGCCAGCAGGCAGGCTCTGCTCTGACCCTTGGAGCTGTCTGCAGGCAGAGGGGATTGTTCCACCCAGAGGGGATTGTTCCACCCAGAGGGGATTGTTCCATCCAGAGGGGATTGTTCCACCCAGAGATTGTTCCACCCAGAGGGGATTGTTCCACCCAGAGGGGATTGTTCCATCCAGAGGATCACCTCCAGTGGCCAAACCATTGTTTTCTGGTTGTTCAGTAAATCAAAGCTTGTCTTCATCTCAATTTCCTTTATATTTTCCATATTCTCAGCTTGTCCTCATCTCAATTTCTCTTATATTTTCAGCTTGTCTCCATCCCAATCTCCCTTATATTTTCCATATTCTCAGCTTGTCTTTATCTCAATTTCCCTTACATTTTCCATATTCTCAGTTTCTCTTCATCTCAATTTCTCTTATATTTTCCATATTCTCAGCTTGTCTTTATCTCAATCTCCCTTATATTCTCAGCTTCTCTTCATCCCAATTTCCCCTATATTTTCCATATTCTCATCTTGGCTTCATCTCAATTTCCCTTATATTTTCCATATTCTCATCTTGGCTTCATCTCAATTTCCCTTATATTTTCCATATTCTCAGCTTGTTTTCATCCCAATTTCCCTAGTATTTTCCATATTCTCAGCTTGTTTTCATCCCAATTTCCCTAGTATTTTCCATATTCTCAGCTTGTTTTCATCCCAATTTCCCTTATATTTTCCATATTCTCAGCTTCTCTTCATCCCAATTTCCCTAATATTTTCCATATTCTCAGCTTCTCTTCATCTCAATCTCCCTTATATTTTTCATATTCTCAGCTTCTCTTCATCTCAATCTCCCTTACATTTTTCATATTCTCAGCTTCTCTTCATCCCAATTGCCCTTACATTTTCCATATTCTCAGCTTGTCCTCATCTCAATTTCCCTTACATTTTCCATATTCTCAGCTTGTCTTTAATTTCCCTTATATTTTCCATATTCTCAGTTTCTCTTCATCCCAATTTCCCTTATATTTTCCATATTCTCAGCTTGTCCTCATCCCAATTTCCCTAATATTTTCCATATTCTCAGCTTGGCTTCATCTCAATTTCCCTTATATTTTCCATATTCTCAGCTTGTCTTCATTTCAATCTCCCTTATATTTTCCATATTCTCAGCTTGTCTTTAATTTCCCTTGTATTTTCCATATTCTCAGCTTCTCTTCATCTCAATTTCCCTTATAATTTCCATATTCTCATCTTGTCTCCATCCCAATTTCCCTTACATTTTCCATATTCTCAGCATCTTTGCCAGTTAATCACATTCACAAAACTTTCCTATTTCATTTTCCCCAGCAGTGGGTGATTTTTCTGGAATAAGAAGGGGACGGGAATGGACCCAAACTCACGTGAGGAGCTGGGCGTTGTCGTGGCGTTTCCTTTTCAGCAGATCCGCCAGGCGCCACTTGGAGAAGGTGTCCAGCGTGAAGCCAGCGTTCCTGCTCAGGGGACACTTGTCCCCAGCTGTCCACACCTCCAGCCCCACCAGCGCCACGTGGATGTGCAGCGCCTTGTACAGCTGCAAGTCAAAAATTCATCAGTTTTTAATTAATTTATTTATTTTATTTTATTTAGTTATTTATTTTATTTATTTTATTTTATTTATTTTATTTATTTATTTTATTTGTTTGTTTGTTTTTTCAATTTATTTAATTTTTCAGTTTAATTTCTTTTTAATTTCTTTGTTTCCTTTTTCGTTAATCAAATCAGTTTTTTATTTATTAAATTTTTTAAAGTGTTTATTTGCTTTTTAAATTTTATTTTATTTATTTATTTATTTAATTAATTTAATTTTTTTTTATTTTCATTTTTAATTTAATCAGTTTTTAATTTATTTATTAATTTTTTTAAAAATTTGGGGTTTTACATTTATTTAATTAATTTAATTAATTTTTATTTATTTATTTTTAACATTTATTTATTTATTACATTTATTTACTTTTTATTTATTTATTTCATTTTTATTTAATAAGTTAATTATAAATCACTTGGATTTCCATGGTTTTCAATAGAAAAAAATTATCAATCACTTGGATTCCAATGCCTTTAAATAGAAAAAAAATTATAAATCACTTAGATTTCAATGCCTTTAAATAGAAAAAAAAATATCAATCACTCGGATTTCAATGTTTTTAAGTAGAAAAAATTATAAATCACTTGGATTTCCATGGTTTTCAATAGAAAAAAATTCAAAATCTCTTGGATTTCAGTGTCACCTGGCTGGTTTGCTCTCACCGTGTTGATGTGGTTGACAATTCCAAATATCCTTTGTCTGATTTTTTTAACATCTTCCTCGTATTTCTTGTACTGAAAAGTAACCACAGAATGTCAGGAAAAGGAGAGGAAAAATGGATTTATCAGGAAATAAATATTATATAATATTTACATAAATTAAATATCACCCAGAGAAGATGATTAGCAAACCGCTGTGGATAAAAAATATTCTTTATAAAAAATGGTGTTTGGTGGAGGAATTTATCAGATGGTGGGTTTCAGTATCAGCTCCTCCCAAAATGGGAATTTCGGGGTATTTCTGGATCTTTTCAGTGATCCTTGTGGATCCTTTCCCAGTCAGGATATTCCATTATAATTCAGGATATTCCCTTCCAATTGAAGATATTCCCTTTTAATTCAGGATATTCCCTTATAATTCAGGGTATTCCATTTATAATTCAGGATATTCCATTTATAATTCAGGGTATTCCATTTATAATTCAGGGTATTCCCATCCAATTCAGGATATTCCGTTATAAATCAGGATACTCCCTTTTAATTCAGGATATTCCCTATAAATCAGGATATTCCATTCTAATTCAGGATATTCCCATCCAATTCAGGATATTCCCTTTTCCCTTTCCAATTTAGGATATTCCCTTCTAATTCAGGATATTGCCTTACAATTTAGGATATTCCCATACAGCTCAGGATATCCCCTTATAGTTCAGTATATTCCCTCATAATTCAGGATATTCCTATCCAATTCAGAATATTCCATTCCAATTCAGGATATTCCCTTATAATTCAGGACATTCCGTTTATAATTTAGGATATTCCATTTGTAATTCAGGATATTCCCATCCAGTTCAGGATATTCCATTATAATTCAGTATATTCCATTTATAATTTAGGATATTCCCTCATAATTTAGGATATTCCATTCCAATTCAGGATATTCCCTTATAATTCAAAATATTCCCTTCCAATTCAGAATATTCCCTTATAATTCAGGATATTCTCTTATAATTCAGTATATTCCCATCCAGTTCAGGATATTCCATTCCAATTCAGGATATTCCCATTCCTTTTCCCTTCCAATTCAGGATATTCCCTTCTAATTCAGGATATTCCCTTCCAATTCAGGATATTCTCTTATAAATCAGGATATTCCCTTCCAATTCAGGAAATTCCATTCCACTTCAGTATATTCCCTTCTAATTCAGGATATTCCCTTCCAATTCAGGATATTCCCTTATAAATCAGGATATTCCCTTTTAATTCAGGATATTCCCTTTATAATTTAGGATATTCCCATCCAATTCAGGATATTCCTTTATAATTCAGAACATTCCATTCCAGTTCAGGATATTTTCTTACAATTCAGAATATCCCATTTCAATTCAGGATATTCCCTTTTCCCACCCAAATCAGGATAATCCCTTCTAATTCAGAATATCCCTTATAATTCAGAATATTCCCTTATAACTCAGGACAATCCCAGCTCAGGATATTCCACCAGCAAGATTTTATCCCAATTCTCATCCTCTCCAGCTGGGAATTCCCAAATAAATCCCTTTAGGAACTCCTTTTCCCAGCCAGGCTCATTGCAACCTCACAGCTGGTGGAAAATCCTGGGAATTTGGGTTGGGAATTTCCAATTTTGTGTTGGAAGACAAAAAAATAAAAATTCCAAAACTCACCAAAGTGTTGTCAGCGACGATGTAGAGCTCCAGGTATTTCTTGGATTTCAGGTAAGCTTTCATCTGAAGGAATAATTGATTATTTTAAATTATTTTTATTATTTAAATTATTTATTTTAAATAAATTCATACTTGTTTAACTAATAATTATTAATGATTTATTATTAAATTATTTAAATTGCTATTTAATGATTTTAAATTCTTTTTAAGAGCTGCTCCCATCCCAAATTTCGCAGTTTTAATTTTATTTTTTTACGTTGATTAATTTTATTGAGGGGATTTCTTCAGCCAGGTGGTTCAGAATAGGATTAGTTTGGGTTTAGATGATGAAAATTAGGTTGGAAATTCAATTTTTATCAGGATTTGGAGGAAAATGGAAATATTAAGGATTATTTAGGGGTCAGAGGTGCACTGGGCAGGAAAGGGTTGAACTCAGCTGGTGATTCTGAAATCTCACACCTGGAAAATTCACTCTGATTTTTACAACCTGATACATAATGTCTCAAATTTTAACCAGTTTTTAGGTGACACCCCCAGAAAAAGTGACATTTTTGCCATTTACACCCTATTTTTAATCTGGTTTCTTTTTTTTTTTGGTGACACCCCCAGAAAAAGTGAGATTTATACAATTTATTCCCTATTTTAACCACTTTTTTTAGGTGACACCCCCAGAAAAAAGTGTTATTTTTACCATTTCCATCCTATTTCTAACCAGTTTTTTAGCAGCATCCCCAGAAAAAGTGAGATTTTTACCATTTACACCCAATTTTTAACCACTTTTTTAGGCAACACCCCCAAAAACCCCATAATTTTTACCACTCACACCCATTTTTAACCCTTTTTTTACCAACATCTCCAGAAAAATCACCATATTTCCCATTTTTCCTTCTCCCCTTCCCCCCAAACCCCTTTTTTTCCCTGCCCACCCCTGCTCACCTCGGGGCTGCTGCTGGACCGGAAGGATCCGTTGATGGGATCGCTGGGATCCTGATCCCAGGAGTTGTTCAGCAGCCCGCAGGTGAGGATTGGCTCTTCCCGCAGAGCCTCGAAGGGATAAATCAGGTGTTTTTCACTTTCTGAGGAGCCCAGCGGCTCGATGAGGAATTGCTGCCCGCCGTGCTCGAAATAGCCGCTGGGAAATGGGGAGAGTTGGGGTTTGGGGTGAGTGTGGAGATCGTTGGGGTGTTTTAGGGATGTTTAAATGTTGCTATGGTTAAATGATATAGGTAATATTATATTATTTATATTTTATTATTATGTTATATTATTATATTATATTGTATTGTATTGTATTATATTGTATTGTATTATATTATATTGTATTATATATTATATTACATTATATTATATTATATTGTATTGTATATTATATTACATTATATTGTATTGTATTGTATTATACATTATATTACATTATATTGTATTGTATTGTATTATATTGTATTATATTATATTGTATTGTATTGTATTATATTATTATATTATATTATATTGTATTGTATTGTATTATATTGTATTATATTATATTATATTCTATTGTATTATATTGTATTATATTATATTATATTGTATTGTATTGTATTATATTGTATTATATTATATTATATTCTATTGTATTAAATTATACCATATTATACTATATTATACTATATTATTTTATTTTATATCACTTTCTATTATATTATTATAAATTATATAGAATAATAAATATATACATCTGTATATTCTAGCAATATTTATATATTTATACATTCTAGCAATGTTTATGTCTATATACTCATATACACTTATAAATTATAGTAATATTTATATACACTTATATATTCTAGCAATATTTATATACATTTATATATGGTAGCGATATTTACATTTATATATTGAAATACAGTTATATATTATAGTAATATTTATATACACTTATAATTATAGCAATAGTTACATACACTATTCTAGCAATATTTATATAAATTTATACATTCTAGCAATATTTATATACATTTATATATTAGACCAATATTTATATTTATATACACATATATTATAGTAACATTTATGTACATTTGTATATTATAGCAATATTTATATACATTTATATATTCTGCCCTCTCTTTACATCCTGATTTATTTCTATTGGAACATTTTATCCCAAAACATGGATATTCTGCCTTTTTTTTACACCCTGATTCTCTTCTATTGGAAAATTTATCCCAAAACATGAATATTCTGCTTTTTCTCTACACCTTGATTCTGTTCTATTGGACATTTATCCCAAAAGCCCTCTCCTTACAACCTTGATTCTTTTCTATTGGGAAATTTATCCCAAAATATGGATATTCTGCCTTTTCTCTACACTCTGATTATTCTCTATTGGGAAATTTATCCCAAAGCCCTCTCTTTACACCTTGATTCTCTTCCATTGGGAAATTAATCCCAAAATATAGATATTCTGCCCTTTTTTACACCCTAATTCTCTTCTATTGGATCCTTTATCCCAAAATATGGATATTCTGCCCTTTATTTCCACCCTGATTATTTTCTACTATTGGAACATTTATCCCAAAACAAAACATTTATCCCAAAACATTTATCCCAAAGCCCTTTCCTTACACCTTGATTCTCTTCCATTGGGAAATTCATCCCAAAACATGAATATTCTGCCCTTTCTTCACACCTTGATTTATTTCTATTGGAACATTTATCTCAAAACATGAATATTCTGCCCTTTTTTTACATCCTTTTCCACTGGAACATTTTATCCAATGGGAAAATTTATCCAATTTATCCAATTTTCCATTGGAACATTTCTCCCAAAACATAGATATTTTGCCCTTTCTTTACCATTAATTCTCTTCTATTGGGAAATTTACCCCAAAATATGGATATTCTGCCTTTTCTTTACATCCTGATTATTTTCTACTGAATATTTATCCAAAAATAGGATATTTTGCCTTTTCTCTACACCCT
Organism: Lichenostomus cassidix; assembly: GCF_008360975.1. Classification (NCBI taxonomy): domain Eukaryota; kingdom Metazoa; phylum Chordata; class Aves; order Passeriformes; family Meliphagidae; genus Lichenostomus; species Lichenostomus cassidix. The sequence goes on along the minus strand of NW_028148029.1, from coordinate 61,025 downwards.
GATTATTTTCTTTTGGAACATTTATCCCAAAATATGGATATTCTGCCCTCTCTTTACACCTTGATTCTCTTCTATTGGGAAATTTACCCCAAAATATGGATATTTTACCTTTTCTCTACACCCTGATGATTTTCTCCTGAACATTTCTGCCAAACCATGGATATTTTTCCCCCAAAACCCCAAATTCCTGCTCACCTGAGCCCCTGGCAGGTGCTGATGCTCGCCACAGACTCTGCATCATCCTCCACGTTCCCTCCATAGTAACAGTGATCCTAAAAAAAAATCCAATTTCAGGTCAGGCTGTGGCCATTGACTCAACTGGGACTGCAGAAAACAAATTAAATTATCTATAAAATACAATAAACTGAGTTACTTGAGGAGATTTCCCATCTAAGCATCTCCCATGCTTAAAATTATTTTTTAAACATTACAATGAACATTAATTTTTTTTTTTACATTTAAATGTAGAAAAATTTTAAAATTAAAACATTAAAATTAAAATGAATTTTAAATTTCATGGCAATTTCCAGGCTTGCTGTGGATTTATTATTTTTATCCTTCAACGTGGAGTGACCCAAATTATGGAAATTCTAACGATTCTGGTCAATGCACAGCACAGAAAAATAAGAATATTTCCAATATTTCCACTCCTGAATGGTTTCCTTGTGCCCACATTTCTCTTTAATTACCCAAGGGTTAAATGAATTAATTTCAGTGAGATTAAAATGCTGATATTATATTAAACATGGGTAAGGGGAAAAAATTTGGGGTTTAACTGGCTTAAGGATTTAAGGTTTATGTTTCTGTGGAAAATTCTAGCCACAGCATTTTCCTGAATAAATTTCTTAAATTCTGTATCCAAACCTTCTTTTCTTTTCTTTTCTTTCTTTCTTTCTTTCTTCTTTTTTTTCTTTTTCTGTGACATTTGGTTTCATTTTACCATTTATTTCTCTTCCTTCCACCACAAAAATCCAACTTCCTCACAGGGGAAAAAAAGAAATCCACAAAGGGAAAATTTCTGGGGAAAATGGAGGATTTATCTCCATCATTTAGGGATACAAGAGGAAAAATTCCTGATTATAATACAAAATCCACAGTGCAGGAATTCCCTGAATTTGCTTGAATTTGTCTTTTAAAAAAAACCTCCAATCTGGAATTCTTTCTGCACATTTATTTCATTCAGGATTCTCCCATTCCTGATAATCCCTATTGGAAAAAAAAAATTTTTAAAAAATGAAAAATAGGATTTTTATTCTATATTCTGTGTTAAAACACATCTCCTGAGCTTGGAGGAGAACCCAGATGGGAGTTTTGGGGGAAGATCAGTGGATTTTTCAATTTTAAATTTTAAATTTTACATTTTCATTTTAAATTTCCTGTTTGCCTGGAGGTGCAGAGAATCCGTCAGGGCTCAGAGGAGTGGCTGGAAATTCAGTCTGGGAGAAAATGGGATTTTATCAGCTGGAAATTCGATCTGGGAGGAAATGGGATTTTATCGGCTGGAAATTCAGTCTGGGAGAAAATGGGATTTTATCAGCTGGAAATTCGATCTGGGAGGAAATGGGATTTTATCGGCTGGAAATTCGATCCTGGAGGAAATGGGATTTTATCAGCTCTGGGATTTTATCAGCTCCGGGATTTTATCAGATCTAGGATTTTATCATCTCCGGGATTTTATCATCTCCGGGATTTTATCAGCTCCGGGATTTTATCAGCTCCGGGATTTTATCAGCTCTGGGATTTTATCAGCTCTGGGATTTTATCAGCTCTGGGATCTGCTGGCTGAGGAGGAGTTCAGCTCACGTGGCTGAACACGAGGAACAACTCGGGAGGGCAAAGTCGGGAGTTGGGAGCTTTGGGATGCTCTGGATGCTGGGAAAAGGTTGGAATTTGATCCCGAATTGCTCACGGAGGTGGTGCCTGGCTGGAGGGAGAGCTGTGGGGCTGATGGACAGCAAGGGACAGATCCCAACCTCCTTGTGCCTTGGGAATGATCCCAAACCACAGCCTGAGAAATCCCAAATTCACTGTCCCTTCAGAACAATCCCAAATCACAGCCTGAGAAATCCCAATTTCCTTGTTCCTTCAGAACAATCCCAAATCACAGCCTGAGAAATCCCAAACCTTCTGTTCCTTCAGAACAATCCCAAATCAGAGCCTGAGAAATCCCAAACCTTCTGTCCCTTCAGAACGATCCCAAATCAGAGCCTGAGAAATCCCAATTTCCTCAACCCTTCAGAACAATCTCAGATCACAGGTTTAGGAATCCCAAATTCCCTATTCCTTAAAACCAATCCCAAATCACAGCCTGAGAAATCCCAAATTCACTGTCCCTTAAAAACAATCCCAAATCACAGCCTGAGAAATCCCAATTTCCTCAACCCTTCTGAACAGTCCCAAATCACAGCTTTAGAACTCCCAAATTCCCTATTCCTTCGGAACAATCCCAAATCACATCTTTAGAAATCCCAACTTCTCCATCCCTTCAGAATAATCCCAAATCACAGCCTGAGAAATCACAAACTTCCCCATCTCTTCAGAACAATCCCAAATTGCAGCCTTAAAAATCCCAACCTCCTCAACCCTTAAAAACAATCCCAAATCACAGCCTCAAAAATCCCAAACTCCTCATCCTTTGGAACAAGCCCAAATTACAGCCTGAGAAATCCCAACCTCCTCAACCCTTCAGAACCATCCCAAATCACAACCCTAAAAATCCCAACTTCCTTGTCCCTTAAAAACAATCCCAATCACAGCCTCAGAAATCCCAAATTCCCCATTCCTTTGGAACAATCCCTAATCACAGCCTGAGAAATCCCAACTCCTCATCCTTTAAAAACGATCCCAAATCCCAACTTCTCCATCCCTTCGGAACAATCCCAAATCACAGCCTTAAAAATCCCAACTTCCCCAACCCTTCAGAACAATCCCAAACCACATCATCATTAAAACCTGAATTTCAAACCTTCCCTTCCCCTCATCTCCCGGATTTTCTGAACTCCAAGACCAGCAATAAAAGTGAAAAATCCCTTCCCGCCTTACCTCGACGCGAGGAGCTGTCGTGATTCTCTGACCGTCAGCGGAATAAAGAGTTTCGGAATAATCTCCAGCCAGGAGATCCCTGCAAGGAGCCAAGGGCAGAGATTATTCCCAGGAAATGATTATTCCCAGGAATTTCTTTCCGTGGGGAAAGGAGGTGATGATGACACATCGCCCCGGCTGGGTGGGGAATTCAAACAGTCGCTCAGGTTATGTCGCGGTTGAGCCGCTAGCAGAGAAAAAAGGTTCAAAGTGTGGCATCAAGAAGAAGGTTTTATTATTTAATTCCAACCTGTATAGACTTTTCAAAGGTCACCCAGATTGGTCATTTTGGCATCAAGAAGGTTTTATTATTTAATTCCAACTTATACAGACTTTTCAAAGGTCACCCAGATTGGTCAGTTTGGTGCCAAGAAGATTTTATTACTTAATTCTAACTTATATAGACTTTTCAAAGGTCACCCAGATTGGTCATTTTGGCATCAAGAAGAAGATTTTATTATTTAATTCTAACTTATATAGACTTTTCAAAGGTCACCCAGATTGGTCATTTTGGCATCAAGAAGAAGATTTTATTATTTAATTCTAACTTATATAGACTTTTCAAAGGTCACCCAGATTGGTCATTTTGGCATCAAGAAGAAGTTTTATTATTTAATTCTAACTTATATAGACTTTTCAAAGGTCACCCAGATTGGTCATTTTGGCATCAAGAAGAAGATTTTATTATTTAATTCTAACTTATATAGACTTTTCAAAGGTCACCCAGATTGGTCATTTTGGCATCAAGAAGAAGGTTTTATTATTTAATTCCAACCTGTATAGACTTTTCAAAGGTCACCCAGATTGGTCATTTTGGCATCAAGAAGAAGGTTTTATTATTTAATTCCAACTTATATAGAGTAGGTTATGTTTTAGGTTTTTTTGGGGATATTTTTTTCATTTTTTTTCTTCGTTTAGACCCCTTTTCTTCGATCTGCTTTGTCGCCCAAAAACCCAAGAGAGCCGAAAGACAGCAGAGCTTTGGGGGAGCTCTGCCCAACCCCCAAGAAGGGCAAAGAAGAAAAAAAGCTATGTCTGAAGAAAAAAAAAAAACTTTTTAAATCAAGTTTAATAACTCTTTTTTCCCCCCCTTAGTTTTCCCCTTCCCCTGTGCCTTGCAGGGCACTCTGCGTAGTTTTAGTAAATAAATAGATTTTTCTTCACTTCCATGTAAGAAATTCTGTTGGGAGTGGAGGAGAGGGTGTCAGAGCCCTTCGCTCTCAAAAAAGGAGTTTTATCATTAATCCAAGACAGAAACTCGGGAGGGAAAAGCTGCAGGGAGGGGAATTCTGCTGGTGGGTAATCCTTGCTCAAGCAGAAAGGCTTTGCTGGAAGAGGAAATTCAATTCAAGGCTGCTGGTCTGGCTGGGATAAACTCATCTCCTGGCAGATCTGGATGCAAATGGAGAATTATTTATGGATTTTTAATTTTTTTTTGGGTCTTTTTTACATCTTCCCCAAAAGCAGCAGATCTGCAGTGACTCCAGCCTGGGCAGTTTCCATCCACAATCCCATTTCTCCTTGAAGAACAGGATTTCTCCCAGCACTGTTTCCCTCTCCCCACTGCAAATATTTAGTTTAGATTAAGCCAGGGCAGGCAGTTAATTAGAGGCTGTGTTTAGCAGGGATTGATTGTGGAACTCCTGTGTTTGCACAGCCGCTGGAGAGGTTATCCATGAACCCAGACTTGGCTGAAATGTTTGCTGGAGGCAGAATTCCCATTTCCAGGAGGATTTTGTCCATCCCACGTTCTATTTGGTTCCTCCAGCTTCAAGAGCAGCAGTAAATCTATATATTAAATCTTGAAGAGCTGAGGCAAATCTGTATATTCATCTCTATGTCTATATATTTATCTCTATGTCAATATATTTATCTCTATACCCATATATTTATTTCTATATCTATATATTTATCTCTATACCCATATATTTATTTCTATATCTATATATTTATCTCTATACCCATATATTTATTTCTATATCTATATATTTATCTCTATACCCATATATTTATTTCTATATCTATATATTTATCTCTATACCATATTTATTTCTATATCTATATATTTATCTCTATACCCATATATTTATTTCTATATCTATATATTTATCTCTATACCCATATATTTATTTCTATATCTATATATTTATCTCTATACCCATATATTTATTTCTATATCTATATATTTATCTCTATATCTCTATATTTATCTCTATATCTCTATATTTATTTCTATACTATATATTCATCTCTATATCTATATATTTATTTCTATATCTATATATTTATCTCTATATCTCTATATTTATCTCTATACCTATATATTTATTTCTATACTATATATTTATCTCTATACCTATATATTTATCTCTATACCTATATATTTATCTCTATACCTATATATTTATCTCTATACCTATATATTTATCTCTATACCTATATATTTATCTCTATACCTATGTATTTATCTCTATACCTATATATTTATCTCTATATTGATATAATTATCTCTATATCAATATAAAATATAGAGATACATAAATACAGATCCAGAGAATGTTCCAGGATGGAAAACACCTCCAAGATCATGGAGTTTCCCATAGAATTCTGGAATGGTTTGGGTGGGAAGAGACCTGGGAATTATGGTTTGGGTGGGAATAAACCAGAAAGCTCATCCAGTTCCATGGGCAGGGAAAGCTTCCCCTAATCCCAGGCTGATCCAAGTTTTGGACAATTCCAGGGATCCAGGATTCCCACAGCTCCTCTGGGAATCCCATCCCATCCCATCCCATCCCATCCCATCCCATCCCATCCCATCCCTCCCCACCCTCCCAGGGAGGAATTTCCCCCCAATATCCGATGGAAACTGCAGTGTCTCAGTTTACAGCCACCCATCACTCCAGGCTGCAATTCCATCACCCACAGACTCTCCATGCTCACAGAAAACTCGGGAAACAACAGGAAAACATGAAATTTGCAGCGGATTTAGCGATTTAGGAAATAAACAGCAGAGCAGAGGCAGCAGGACGGGAAGTCCCTCTCATTCCACATTCCCAAAACAACAACCAAGAGGATAATTTCTCCTCTTTTCCCCTTTCCCTCCCCACTGAAACTCCCCATTTCCCAAACCCCCTCTGCCCCACAGTGCCCTAAATCCCATTTTTGGCATCCTGAACCTCCTGCAGTCCTTCCCAGCGAGGAATTAGGGCAGAGCTGAGCAGAACCTACTGATTTTTCCGAAGCTGCAGCACCACTTCCTCTCCGTTGGCTTTGATCCCAAACTTCACCTCGTCCTCGTATTTGCTCTGCAAACAGATTTCAGTGTCACAACAAGCTCTCGACTTTTTTTTTTTCCTCCTCTTCCCACCAAAACCAAGGATTTTGGCAGGAGGAGAATAAGCTGGAGGTGATTCTGTTCGAGGGGTTTTAATGAGAGGGGAAAAAATTGACTTTGCAAACTCATTTTCACCATCATGAGAATAAATCCTGCAGGTTTGGGGAAGTGCTGAAGAGGATGTTTAGTTCAAATATTTAGTTTAAATATTTAGTTTAAATAATAACACTTCCATAATTTCTTCTAGAAGTGCACAGAACAAAGTTGTTTTTAATCATTGGTTTGATTTAATCCGAATTAAAGTGTCCACAGGTTGTTAAAAGCCTGAGTTTTATCCAACTCCATGATAATAAAGAGAATGAATCCTGCAGGTTTGGGGAAGTGCTGAAGAGGATGTTTAGTTCAAATGTTTAGTTTAAATATTTAGTTTAAATATTTAGTTTAAATAATAACACTTCCATAATTTCTTCTGGAAGTGCACAGAACAAAGTTGTTTTGAATTATTGGTTTGATTTAATCCGAATTAAAGTGTCCACAGGTTGTTAAAGACCTGAGTTGGATCAAACTCCATATTTTTGCAGAAATACAAAGTTCAGAAGAGCCACGGGTGGCCTGAGGAATTCTCTGCATGCTGAGCATCCTCAGCTCACTTTGGAACAATCCCAAATCACAGCCTCAAAAATCCCAAATCACCTGTCCCTTTGGAAAAATCCCAAATTCCCTTTGGAACAATCCCAAATCACAGCCTCAAAAATCCCAAATTCCCTTTGGAAAAATCCCAAATCACAGCCTCAAAAATCCCAAATTCCCTTTGGAAAAATCCCAAATCAGAGCCTCAAAAATCCCAAATTCCCTTTGGAACAATCCCAAATCACAGCCTCAAAAATCCCAAATTCCCTTTGGAACAATCCCAAATCACAGCCTTACAACCTGGATTTCAAATCTTTCCTTTCTGTCTCATTTCTCCCATTATTTCAGGGATCGCTTCTCCAGGTTTTTCTCTTTTGGAAGAGCAAATATTTGTCCAAATTCTCTCAGCCTTGAAACCCTTGAAAGGGTTTTCACTGCAGGAATCCTTCCAGAAATGTTTCCTTTCCAGAAATCCTCCTTTTTCAGAAATCCTTCACTTCCAGAAATCCTTCCTTTCCAGAAATCCTTCCTGAAATCCTTCCTTTCCTGAAATCCTTCCTTTTCAGAAATCCTTCCTTTCCTGAAATCCTTCCTTTCCTGAAATCCTTCCCTTCCAGAAATCCTTCCTTTCCAGAGATCCTTCCTTTTCAAAAATCCTTCCTTTTTCAGAAATCCTTCCTTTCCAGAAATCCTTCCTTTCCAGAAATCCTTCACTTCCAGAAATCCTTCCTTTCCAGAAATCCTTCACTTCCAGAAATCCTTCACTTCCAGAAATGCTTCCTTTTCAGAGATCCTTCCTTTTTCAGAGATCCTTCCTTTCCAGAAATCCTCCTTTTTCAGAAATCCTTCCTTTCCAGAAATCCTTCCTTTCCAGAAATCCTTCCTTTCCTGAAATCCTTCACTTCCAGAAATCCTTCACTTCCAGAAATCCTTCACTTCCAGAAATCCTTCCTGAAATTCTTCTTTTTCAGAAATCCTTCCTTTCCAGAAATGTTTCCTTTCCTGAAATCCATCCTTTCCTGAAATCCTCCTTTTTCAGAAATCCTTCCTTTCCGGAAATGTTTCCTTTCCGGAAATCCTTCCTTTCCAGAAATCCTTCCTGAAATCCTTCCTGAAATCCTTCCTTTCCAGAGATCCTTCCTGAAATCCTTCCTTTCCAGAAATCCTTCCTTTCCAGAAATCCTTCCTTTCCAGAAATCCTTCACTTCCAGAAATCCTTCACTTCCAGAAATCCTTCCTTTTTCAGAAATCCTTCCTTTTTCAGAAATCCTTCCTTTTCCAGAAATCCTTCTTTTTCAGAAATCCTTCCTTTTTCAGAAATCCTTTTCCAGAAATCCTTCCTTTCCAGAAATCCTTCCTCTCCAGAGATCCTTCCCCACCTCCCAGCATCACCCAGGCAGTTTTCTCCTTCCCTACCTCTGGGTTTGTTGCTGCTGCTCTCCTGTGCACTGAGTGCAGCTTCTGGGGATAAACGATTTCATAGTGCTCAGCTCCGGAAAATCTCCCAATGCTGCTCCCTGGGACAGAGGGGATGGATGAAATAAAAAATTAAAAAAAAAAAAAAAAATTAAAAAATTAAAAATAAATAAAATATAAAATAAAATATAAAATATAGAATATAGAATATAAAAAAAAAAAAATATAAAATATATAAAATATAAAAATATAAAATATAAAATATACAATATAAAATATACAATATAAAATATACAATATAAAATATAAATAATTAATAAATAATAAATAATCAAACACAGTTTTGTGTCAATAAACATCCAATTTCATGGCTGCCCTGGTGATTAATTTAGGTCTCGTTATAATAATATAATATAATATAATATAATATAATATATAAAATAATACAATAAAACATATTAATAATAATAATAAATAACCTAATAAAATAAATAAAAATAAATAAAAAAATAAAAATAAAAAATAAAATATAATAAATAATTAATAAATAATAAAACACAGTTTTGTGTCAATAAACACCAAATTTCATGGCTGCCCTGGTGATTATTTTAGGTCAAGCTTAATAAATAATATAATATAATATAATATAATATAATATAATATAATATATAAAATAATATAATAAATAATGTAATAAAATATAATATTAAAAATAATAATATAATAGAATAAAATAACCCCTTCTAAGATTATTTAGCTATAAATGCCTAAAAGGGCAACAAAAAGAGCATAAAGATATATATATATATATATATATATATATATATATAATATACAGTATAAAGGACAAAACCCATCAGTCATCACTCGCTCCACCTCGAGCTCCCCTGCTTTGCCTCCCTCCCAGACCCAACCCCAGAGCTTTGCCCATCCTGGATTTTGGAGGAATTTCCATCCCTGCCTGCTCCCAGGTGGCCAAACTTCTTGAACTTTTTTCCAACTTTTTTCCAACTTTTTTCCAACTTTTTTTCAACTTTTTTTCGACTTTTTTTCGACTTTTTTCCAACTTTTTTTCAACTTTTTTTCAACTTTTTTTCAACTTTTTTCAACTTTTTTCCAACTTTTTTTCAACTTTTTTCAACTTTTTTTCAACTTTTTCCAACTTTTTTCCAACTTTTTTTCAACTTTTTTCCAACTTTTTTCCAACTTTTTTTCCAACTTTTTTCCAGCTTTTTTTCAACTATTTTCCAACTTTTCTTCAACTTTTTTCCAACTTTTTTTCAACTTTTTTCCAACTTTTTTCCAACTTTTTTCAACTTTTTTCTAACTTTTTTTCCAACTTTTTTCCAACTTTTTTTCAACTCTTTTCCAACTCTTTTTCAACTCTTTTTCAACTTTTTTCCAACTTTTTTCCAACTTTTTTCCAACTTTTTTCAACTTTTTTCCAACTTTTTTTCAACTTTTTTCCAACTTTTTTCCAACTTTTTTCCAACTTTTTTTCCAACTTTTTTTCAACTTTTTTCCAACTTTTTTTCAACTTTTTTTCAACTTTTTTCCAACTTTTTTCCAACTATTTTTCCAACTTTTTTTCAACTTTTTTCCAACTATTTTTCAACTTCCCTTCGTGTTTCTCCTCCCAGCTCAGAGCAGCTCAAGCCCCAGCAGGCTCAGCCCAGCCTTTCCTCTGCATTTCCCAACGACAGGAATTAATAGATTTGGGTTTGTGGAATGAGAGAAATCTCCAAACTCACCTCGCGACAGACAAGCCCAGAAACAAATCTGTGAGAAACAAATCAACTTTCACAGGGCAGAGCTTTGCAGCAAGATCTCTGCTTCGGGAAGATTTCTGCACTGAAATCTGTCGCGGCGGAACTTGGATTGAAATCGTGGCGGAAATTTAGTTTTTAATTGAGGGTGGTGATAAATAATCACAATTTTTTAGCTTTTAAATTGAGTTCAAAGGGACAGCAGAAGGAGGGGATTTGGAGGTTTGGAGATTTGGACGTGGCCAGGTGAAATAATGGGAAATTAGGCAGGAAATTAGGGAAATCTTGAAGGAATCCAAGAGGTTCCAAAATTCCCAGAACCCTTTTGAGTCTGCAGAGGCTGGAAGGAGCTGGGGGAGGAAAGGCAGAGCTGATGGAAAGAGTTTCTTTTTGTTTTCTGCTCTGAATTTGGGGAAATCCCCCACCAAAGTTCATTTGGGGCAAACCCTGAAGGTTTTGGGGTTCATTTCGGCAGCAGGATTTTGGGGAAAGCAGGTTTGTACAATCTGGTTTGCTGCGCTGCTTCCCACCGAGGCAACAGCAGATTTTTGGAATCTCCTGTGAAAGATGCAGTTTCTTGAATTGAAATTTTCAAGCAATTCAAAAATTGAAAAAAATTGAAAAAATTGAAAAAATTGAAAAAAATTGAAAAAATTGAAAAAAATTGAAAAAATTGAAAAAATTGAAAAAATTGAAAAAATTGAAAAAAATTGAAAAAAATTGAAAAAAATTGAAATTTTCAAGAAATTAAAAAAAAAATTTCACCCGAATCGGTGAATTCTTGAAGGTTCAAAGCACCACAACCTGTATTTAAAAAAAACTACCAAAAAAACCCTCTAAACCCCCAAAAAAACCCCAAAAATCAACAGGATAGAGCTCTCCCATGGGAATTGCTGCCCCAAGGCCAGGTTTTTCCAGGAGTCAAACCTCCAATTAGCGCAATTTTCTCCGTCTGGAAGAGCAGAGCACATCCTCGTGTGAAACACCAGCAGTAAAACCAACAGCTCCGTCCTGCTGGAACTGATTTATCGAGTCAAAACCTCTCCAGAGCGATTGCAGAGCAGATCTGGCTGCATCTTGATAAAAATGTTGGTTTAACGCTGCTGTGTCACCTGAGCTGCTGCACAAAACACGTGCTGGGAGCAGCTCCAGGTGGAGATTTACTGCTGACATTTACTGGGTTGGATTTTTTTTTAATTTTTTTTTTATTTTTAGCAAGGAATTACGGTTATTTTTTTAAAAATCTTCAGCTTTTCAGGCTTCTTTTTGCTCTTTTCAAGTGTGTTTTTATGCAATAATCCCAGGAATATTTCAGGCCTCTCAGAAGGGAAATCCCAAATTTTCTCTCTGCATACCTTTTGTGTAACTCCAGCCCAGGGAGTTCAAGTTAAGGTGAGATTTAAACAATGTTTGCTTTTTTTTTTTTTTTAGCAAGGAATTATGGTTATTTTTTAAAAATCTTCAGCTTTTCAGGCTTCTTTTTGCTCTTTTCAAGTGTGTTTTTATGTTACAATCCCACGGGTATTTCAGGCTTCTGGGAAGGGAGATCCCAAATTTTATCTCTGCATACCTTTTGTGTAACTGTAGCCTGGAGAGTTCAAGTTAAGGTGAGGTTGTTTTCTAATTTTTTAGCAGCTAATTGTATTTTTTTAAAAAATCTTCAGCTTTTCAGGCTTCTTTTTACACTTCCCAAGTGTGTTTTTATGCAATAATCCCAGGAATATTTCAGGCTTCTGGGAAGGGAAATCCCAAATTTTCTCTCTCCACAACTTTTGTGTAACTCCAGCCTGGAGAGTTCAAGTTAAGGTGAGATTTAAACAATGTTTGCTTTTGTTTTTTTTTTAAGTAAGGAATTATGGTTATTTTTTTTAAAATCTTCAGCTTTTCAGGCTTCTTTTTACACATCCCAAATGTGTTTTTATGCAATAATCCCAGGAATATTTCAGGCTTCTGGGAAGGGAGATCCCAAATTTTATCTCTGCATACCTTTTGTGCAATTCCAGCCTGGAGAGTTCAAGTTTAGGTGAGATTTAAACTTTTGCTTTTTTTTTTTTTTTTTAAGCAAGGAATTATGGTTATTTTTTAAAAAATCTTTAGTTTTTCAGGCTTCTTTTTACACAGCCCAAGTATGTTTTTATGCAATAATCCCAGGGATATTTCATGCCTCTCAGAAGGAAGATCCCAAATTTTATCTCTCCACACCCTTTGTGCAATTTCAGCCTGGAGAGTTCAAGTTAAGGTGAGATTTAAACAATGTTTGCTTTTTTTTTAGCAAGGAATTATGCTTATTTTTTTAAAAATCTTTAGCTTTTCAGGCTTCTTTTTGCTCTTTTCAAGTGTGTTTTTATGTTACAATCCCACGGGTATTTCAGGCTTCTGGGAAGGGAGATCCCAAATTTTATGTCTCCACACCTTTTGTGCAACTCCAGCCTGGAGAGTTCAAGGTGAGGTTTACACAATGATTTCTAATTTTTTAGCAACTAATTATGCTTATTTTTTAAAAAATCTTTAGCTTTTCAGGCATCTTTCCACACTTTTCAAGTATGTTTTTATATAATAATCCCAGGAATATTTCATGCCTCTCAGAAGGGGAAATCCCAAATTTTATCTCTCCACACCTTTTGTGCAATTCCAGCCTGGAGAGTTCAAGTTAAGGTGAGGTTTACACAATGATTTCTAATTTTTTAGCAACTAATTACGTTAATTTTTTTAAAAAATCTTTAGCTTTTCAGGCTTCTTTCCACACTTTTCAAGTGTGTTTTTATGCAATAATCCCAGGAATATTTCAGGCCTCCCAGAAGGGAGATTCCCAATTTTATCTCTCCACACCTTTTGTGCAATTCCAGCCTGGAGAGTTCAAGTTAAGGTGAGGTTTAAACAATGCTTGCTCATTTTTTAGCAACTAATTGTATTTTTTTTTTTAAATCTTTAGCTTTTCAGGCTTCTTTTTACACTTCCCTAGTGTGTTTTTATGCAATAATCCCAGGAATATTTCAGGCCTCTCAGAAGGGAGATCCCAAATTTTATCTCTCCACACCCTTTGTGCAACTCCAGCCTGGAGAGTTCAAGTTAAGGTGAGGTTTACACAATGATTTCTAATTTTTTTTTGCAATGAATTATGATTATTTTTTTTTAAATCTTTAGCTTTTCAGGCTTCTTTCCACACTTCCCAAGCGTGTTTTTATGCAATAATCCCAGGAATATTTCAGGCCTCTCAGAAGGGAGATTCCCAATTTTATCTCTCTTTGTGCAACTCCAGCCTGGAGAGTTCAAGTTAATGTGAGGTTTACACAATGATTTCTAATTTTTTTTCAATGAATTATGATTTTTTTTAAAATCTTAAGCTTTTCAGGCTTCTTTCCACACTTCCCAAGCGTGTTTTTATGCAATAATCCCAGGAATATTTCAGGACTCTGGGAAGGAAAATTCCCAATTTCATCTCTCTTTGTGCAATTCCAGCCTGGAGAGTCCAAGTTGAGTTGAGCTTTAAAGGGAAGCTCAGGACTAAATTAATCTCTTCCCTGCACTCTGATCCAGACAGAATTTCGAGGAAAACTGGTTGGTTTCGTTTGGAAAGGAATCTTTTCTTCGAGGGAGTTTTTTTTTAATCAGCTCATTGTCTTTGCTGCCTTCAGGCTTTGGAGGAGGAAAGAAATTCCTGTTGGGCTTCCTACAACAACTTGGAATAAGGAAGAAGTAATTGTGGGTTTTTCCAAGAGCCTCAACCAGCAAAAAAAATATCATTAGGGAGGATTTTATAGACAATGGTTTTGTTGAGAGGAAAAAAAAATTCAGATTTTGCACATTTTCAGATATTCTGTGCAAAAAAACTGAATTATATATTTGTGCCTGAATGTTAATTATATGGTTAATTATGGATAGAAATCCTGGGTGTGTTTGTGCATGCCAAGGCCTGAAAAACTCTGTTTCCTGTTGACAGGAATTGAGAAAAACCGTGGGTGGGAGGGAAAAAAAAAAGTGGATTTGCCCAGGTGAAGTCACCTGAACAGAACCTGAAGTATCAGGTAAATCCAGGGTGTTCAATATTTTAATCCAGGTGATGTTGTTAATTGAATTCAGATAGAAATCTGTTCTTTCATGGCCAAAATGCTGATTAATTTGATAATAATTGGGTGAATTGTCCTCTGGCTTGCAGGAGAACAATTTCCACAACACTTCCATAATTCCCTCACAGACCAAGGTTGCTTTTAATTACTGCTTTGATTTCATCCAAATTCAAATTATTAAAAGCCTGAGTGGTACTTGCAGGGTAAGTGTTGCTCCAGTGGTTGGCAAAGCCAGCTAGGCTTTAGGCAATTTCTGGCCACTGTTCAAACCGGTAAATCCTTCCCTAAATCAAGAATTACACAGAATTGCTTTGAACACAAAGAGAAAATCTACAAAGAGAAAATCTACAACACCCCAAACTCTGGTGATAACATTTCCCAATGCCTTCAACTCGCTGCTTTTCCCTATTAAGAAACATTTCCCTGTTAGGAAATATTCCCTATTAGGAAATATTCCCTATTAGGAAATATTCCCTATTTCCCACCAGTTGATAATTAAAAACCCACAAAGTTTTCATCCCAGCAAAACCCACAGAGGACTACAATTAAAAGCACAATACCTTGATGGAGAAAATTCACCAGCAGGGCAGCGATGAGGAGGATTCCCATGCTCTGGAGCGGCTGTGGGGTGGAATTTGTGGGGTGGGGAGGTGTTGCTGCCCCGAGAGCTGCGGCGGGCTGGGCAGGGGAGGATCTGAGCTCAGCTTTATTGCTGCTCCTGCAGGAGGAAGTGTTTGCCCAAGGTGTTGCTCAACTCCCCAGGCGCAGCGACTGCAGTTCCTGCTGCTGCTGAGCTTCTGCCCCAAACCTGCATTGGGGTTGGGGTTGGGATGGCTCAGGGCTTTGGGGTTGGCTGCCCTAAAAATGGGGAAAGGAAATGAATTTGATCGATGAATGGATAAATATGGGGATTGGGGTGAATTGCATTGAGTTGGGGTGGTGCTAATTCTGTCGGTTTGGTCTGGCTGATAAAAGCTGAAATCAACAAATCAATCCACAAATAAATTATCCGGTGGAATGGCAAGGAATGGGAGTTTTCCCGGGAAGTTTGGGGTAAAACAGGTCAGCAGGGCTGGGGGTGAAGCTGGGCTTGAATTATGGGGTTTTTCACCACTGGATGTGGATCAGTTTAATTCAAGGTTTTTTTCACCCCTAGATGGGGATCAGTTTAATTCTGGGGTTTTTTTCACCCCTGGACATGGATCAGTTGAATTCTGTGCTTGAATTCTGGGGGTTTTTCACCTCTGGATGTGAATCAGTTTAATTCAGGGTTTTTTC
The DNA here is from genome assembly GCF_008360975.1 of Lichenostomus cassidix. Lineage (NCBI taxonomy): Eukaryota > Metazoa > Chordata > Aves > Passeriformes > Meliphagidae > Lichenostomus > Lichenostomus cassidix. Next base: position 45,453 of record NW_028148029.1, on the reverse strand, counting down.
ACCCCTAGATGTGGATCAGTTTAATTCTGGGGTTTTTCACCCCTAGATGGGGATCAGTTTAATTCTGGCATTTAATTCTGGGGTTTTTCACCTCTGGATGTCATCAGTTTAATTCTGGGGTTTTTTCACCCCTGGATGTGGATCAGTTTAATTCAGGTTTTTTTTACCCCTGGATGTGGATCAGTTTAATTCTGTGCTTTAATTTTGGGGTTTTTCACCCCTGGGTGTAGATCAGTTTAATTCTGGGGTTTAATTCCGGATTTTCACCCCTAGATGTGGATCAGTTTAATTCTGGGGTTTAATTCTGGGGGGTTTTTTCACCCCTGGATGTGGATCAGTTTAATTCTGGGTTTTTTTAATCCTGGTTTTTTTTCCCCCCTGGATGTGGATCAGTTTAATTCTGTGCTTGAATTCTGGGGGGTTTTTTTCACCCCTGGATGTGGATCAGTTTAATTCTGGATTTTCACCTCTGGATGTGAATCAGTTTAATTCTGGGGTTTTTTCAGTTTCATTCTGGGCTTTAATTCTGGTTTTTTCACCCCTGGCTGTGGATCAGTGAATCACTGGCAGAACAAACACTGAGCTCATCCCTGTTAGTAATGTTTGCTTCGGGTTTGGGGATTAAAGAAAGGAGGCAGAGCAGGGAACAGGCCAGGTGAGCTCTGCCCAAAAATATCCCCAAAATCTCTGCCAGAAAAGGACAGAAAATTGACTCAGCCAGCTGTCAGGAAGGAGGAAAAAAGGAGGAATAAAGGAGGAATAAAGGAGGAATAAAGGAGGGGAAAAGGAGGGAAAAAGGAGGAATAAAGGAGGGAAAAAGGAGGAACAAAGGAGGAATAAAGGAGGAAAAAAGGAGGAATAAAGGAGGAAAAAAGGAGGGAAAAAGGAGGGAAAAAGGAGGGAAAAAGAGGAAAAAAGGAGGAAAAAAGGAGGAAAAAAAAATAAAGGAGGAATAAAACTTCTCAGGGGCCACAACTGGCAATATAGAATTGTTTCCAAAAGTTGAACTTTTTATGTTCAGCTTTTTATGTTCTTCTTCAGAGAACTGGAATGGATAATCTGGATATAAATTTATGTTCTTATATGGCAGGATCAGCAATACACATCACACAGTTTTATATGTGTATATATATATATATGGTCATTATTTATGTTAATTTATAAATGAATGAATATATCTATATAAATCCACAGAGGAATTTTATCCACAGGGGAATTTTATCTCCATTACCCTTCTCATGCAAGCATTATTAAATAACTATTCCCCTGCTGAAAACTTCTGATTTTTTGAACATTTTTAAGCCAAACTTTCCCCTTCGATTTTTGCTGCATCTCCAGACATTCTGGAATTGATTGAGAGCTGCAATCAGATGGGGTTTGGAGCTTTAATTAAGTGTAAGATGATGCTAATTGCTAACAATTTTTGGCAGCTGCTTGTTTGGGACACTTCAGGCAAATCCTTCACCTCATTTCGCCATCCCAGGTTGGGAAAGAAACCTCCAGGGAAGGAATTCACGAAGGATTTTCACATAACCCTGCCAAGGTGCTCGCTGGAGTTGCTCAAAATCAGGGAGGAGTTGTGTCACGAAATTCAGGTTGTTGTAAAGGTAAAAGGTGGAGAATTCGGTATTTTAAATTGTCTGTGAATAAAACCAAGCTGGGCATCCTTGATCTGCATCTTTGCCTGGCAAAGGAATGATTAAGAGAAATAACTACGAACAACTGGTTTAAAACAATGAATAATTAAGAGAAATAACTATGAACAACTGGTTTAAAGAACCGAATAATTAAGAGAAATAATGATGAACAACTGGTTTAAAGCAATGAATAATTAAGAGAAATAACAACGAACAACTGGTTTAAAGAAATTAATAATAATTAAGAGAAATAATGATGAACAACTGGTTTAAAGCAATGAATAATTAAGAGAAATAACAACGAACAACTGGTTTAAAGAAATTAATAATAATTAAGAGAAATAATGATGAACAACTGGTTTAAAGCAATGAATAATTAAGAGAAATAACAACGAACAACTGGTTTAAAGAAATTAATAATAATTAAGAGAAATAATGATGAACAACTGGTTTAAAGCAATGAATGATTAAGAGAAATAACTACGAAAAACTGGTTTAAAGAAATGAATGATTAAGAGAAATAACGACGGACAACTGGTTTAAAAAAATGAATAATGAAGAGAAATAACGATGAACAACTGGTTTAAAGAACTGAATGATTAAGAGAAATAATGACAAACAACTGGTTTAAAGAAATGAATAATAATTATGAGAAATAATGACAAACAACTGGTTTAAAGAAATGAATAATAATTATGAGAAATAATGACAAACAACTGGTTTAAAGCAATGAATAACTAAGAGAAATAACGATGAAAAACTGGTGTAAAGAAATGAATAACTAAGAGAAATATCTGTTTTAAACCCAAGTGGCTGCTGGCCAAGCGTTGCTCTCAGCTCGTTCTCTCTGCATGACGAGCTCCAAAATGGTGTGTGACCCCAGAGTTCACCATCCCAATCAACTGTGCTCTCCAGCAGCAGGGAAGGGACAGTTCCTTCCCAAAAATAGAGCTGGCAGGAAAGAAGGAATGTGAGGGGATGGAGGAGGCTTGAAAGGGAATGGGATGTAATTTCCTCTGGTGGCTGGAGGAGCGTTTGATGTCTCTGCGCTCGCTTGGGTGATTCCAGAATAATCTGATTATTCTTCCCCTCCAGGTGCTCACTGAGCTGTCCCTGAGATCTCAGCTGGCTTGGGGTTGTCTGAAGTCCTGAACTTACTGGGCAAAGTCCAGGTGAGCGGTGTTCATGTGAAATGTTCGTGTTCGTGGGGGTGGGAAAATTATGGGGAATTTATCTTGCAACTGAATGTTGGTGGTTTGGACCCAGGTGCTCCCTGAGCAATTAAATTAAATTCAATTAAATTAAAAGGAAGAAGCAGCACGAGGTGAATTTCACCCCAACACTGAGGGTCTGTGCAAATCCTGCCTGGAGTGAAAATAAAAGGAGAGTTGATTGGGAAGAATTTGAGAGAGTTCAGGAAAAATCCAGGTTTGAATCAATTCTCTGCTTCTGCTTTGTCCTAAAGGTCACTTGGAACCAGAATTGTAAAGAAGATAAAACACCAGACAGGTATTTTCAGGGATTTTTGGAGTCTCAGATCCAACAGATCCATGTTCAGCCACCCCTGGAATCCCTGAGGCACAGACAGAGCAGCTGAGGGCCAGGACTGTGCCAGGATTGTGCCAGGATTGGGCCAGGACTGTGCCAGGATTGGGCCAGGATTGTGTCAGGATTGTGCCAGGATTGGGCCAGGATTGTGTCAGGATTGGGCCAGGATTGTGTCAGGATTGGGCCAGGATTGTGTCAGGATTGGGCCAGGATTTTGCCAGGATTGTGTCAGGATTGTGTCAGGATTGGGCCAGGATTGTGTCAGGATTGGGCCAGGATTGGGCCAGGATTGTGTCAGGATTATGTCAGGATTTTGCCAGGATTGTGCCAGGATTGTGCCAGGATTGTGTTAGGATTGTGCCAGGGTTGTGCCAGGATTGTGCCAGGACTGAGCCAGGATTGTGCCAGGATTTTGTCAGGATTGTGCCAGGATTGGGCCAGGATTGGGCCAGGATTGGGCCAGGATTGTGTTAGGATTGTACTAGGATTGTGTCAGGATTGTGCCAGGGTTGTGCTAAGATTGTGTCAGGATTGTTCCAGGATTGTGCCAGGATTGTACTAGGATTGTGCCAGGATTGTGCCAGGACTGAGCCAGGATTGTGTCAGGATTGGGCCAGGATTGGGCCAGGATTTTGCCATGACTGTTCCAGGACTGTACCAGGTTCTGTTCGGGGTTCTGTTCGTGGTTCTGCTCCCCCTGCTCCCATCACACCCTGCCCACTCAGCAGCTCAGCCCAGCACCACATCCTGTTCCCCTGGCATTGCACAGCCATGGCTCTGTTACCTCACAGCTCAGTCACCTGCCTCCCTCCTGCCTCACTTCCCTCTCCAGCCTCCATCCATCCCCAGCCATCCTGCAGCTTGTTTTTCTCAGAAATATGAATAAAACCACACAGCTTTGCCTCTCTGTGTCCAGCTCTTTGCCCCCCTCTGCTTCCTCCATCCATTCCCAGCTGCATTCCAGTGTTCCCACAACCACCTCTCCCTGCTCCATCCCTTCCTCTCCACCTCCAGAGTGATCCAAAACCCACTGGAGCCAACAGAACACTTCCTATGCCCTTCCAGGACCCTTGGATCAGCTCTGTTCCTCTTCAAAACCTCCTCTTCACACAAAGCTTTCCCTTGTGCTCGCCTCTGCTGTCTCACACATCCCCAAAGTGAATTTTCCTCCTTTTCCTCAACTCCCAGGCCTCAGGATTTTACTTTCTGGGGTTTGGTTGAAGGAAATGATCCAAAGCTGAGTGTTTGGAAAAGTTCCCTCCCTTCCAGCTGCTCATTACCTCCTGCTCAGCTTAAATGCAGCCCTGGCTCTGTTTGTACTACCAGCCTTTAATAGAAAGTAAATACAATTTTTTCTCACCGAAATGGTGATTGAAACTAGCTCAGTGAGCAGCAGCTGAGTTGTTTTTGCTGTGTGTTTAATCAGGTCACAGTCTGTCATCTGAGGCTGACTAATGAAACCTCACCACAAGCATTTCACATATCAGCAGCACTTTTTGCCCTGCAGATCACAGACGTATTTGGGGTTACAAGCCTGTGGCTTCCTTTCTTCCTTCCTTCCTTCCCTTTTCTTTGAAATGGAGGGTCGAAAACCACTTACTTCATCTTCCCCCCTTCGTTAGCTGCACTTTGCTTAATTATCCTGCCCCAGGATAAGTGCAGCTCCAGCCCACTGCAGGCTGCAGGGAGTTAATTAGTTAATCACAGCCATGGCATTTCTCAAGAGCCACGAACTCCTTGTAAGCTCTTAACTGGATTAAAGTGCTTTTTGGGAAGGTTAATTCCGCTCAGAGCACACCTGCAGCCCCATTTCTGTTGTGTAATTGTGTGCACACGTCCCAGCTGTTTAATGTTCTCCACGGCACGAGTGACAAAGCAGATCATTGTGAATTAAGGAGCCTTTTTTCTGGTTTTTTTTTCCCTTGCAGGTGTTGCTTTTGGTATTGTTCCTCCTGGTCCTACGTGAGGCTGGCTGCCTTTTCCCGAGGGTTGGGGAATTCTGCTGGTTCTGACGTGGGGCTGAGCACAGCTCTGAGCTGGCTGGGATCCACCAGGCTCTGTTCTCAGGGTTGGCAGGAGGGTGGGTACAGCCAGAATTATGGAACGGCCTGGATTGGAAGGGATTTTAAATCCCATCTCGTTCCAAACCCTGTGCCATGGGCAGGGAGAGCTTCCACCATCTCTCCCATCATCTCATTTATCTCTATGTTGATATATTGATCTCTATATTGAGATATTTATGTCTATATCTATTTATTTATCTCTATATTGATATATTCATCTCTATATTGATACATTTATCTCTATGTCGATATATTTATCTCTATGTCAATATATATCTCTCTATATTGATATAAAATATAGAGATACATAAATATAGATCCAGAGAATGTTCCTGGTTGGAAACCACCTCCAAGATCATGGAGTTTCCCATAGAATTTTGGAATGGTTTGGGTGGGAAGAGACCTGGAAGCTCATGCAGTTCCATGGGCAGGGAGAGCTTCCACCATTTCTTCCATCACCTCATTTATCTCTATATTGATATATTTATCTCTATATTGATATACTTGTCTCTATATTGATATAAAATAGCAATATAGATCCAGAGAATGTTCCAGGATGGAAAACACCTCCAAGATCATGGAGTTTCCCATAGAATTCTGGAATGGTTTGGGTGGGAACAGACCTGAAAACTCATCCAGTTCCATGGAAAGCTTCTGCCATCCCAGGTTGATCCAAGCCCCATCCAGCCTGGCCTGGGACACTCCCAGGGATCCACAGCTCCTCTGGGAATCCCATCCCAGCCCTCCCCACCCTCCCAGGGAGGAATTCCTTCCCAAAATCCCATCTAAACCTACTTGCTCTCAGCGTGAAGCCGTTTCCCCTGCTGCTGTCCCTGCAGGCCTTGGCAATGCTCTCTCCTCCTGCAGGCCACGGCGGTTCATGGCGCCAGGCCGCAGTCTGGTCATCACCCCAAAGCTTCTCCTCCCCAACCTGAGCAACCCCAGCTCTCCCCAGCCTTTCCTGCTCCATCCCTGGGATCAGCCTGGAGCCTCCTCTGGGCTCTCTCCAGGATGATCCCAGCTCATCCCCGTGCTCTGCAGGTGAGGCCTCACCTGAGTGGGTCCAACCTGCACCTCCATGGGGTCAGCCTGGCCAGGCTGGACAGGGCTTGGAGCAGCCTGGGATGGTGGGAGGTGTCCCTGCCATGGCAGGGGTGGCACTGGATGAGCTTTAAGGTCACCCCAACCCAAATTGTTCCATGGTTCTGCCCATGGAAGGTCCTACACCTGCTTTTCCTTGCCTGTTCTCCATCAGCTCTGCCTCAGCCAGGCTCCTCTGGGAATTCCCTTCTCCCAGGGAACTTAGGGTGTTTTTTCCTGGAAAACAAAAAAGGAGAAGCAGGAGTCTCTTCCCTGGATGATCTATAAATCTCTTCCCTGGATAATCTAGAATTCTTTTCCCTGGATGATCTGGAAATCTCTTCCCTGGATAATCTAGAAGTTTTATCCCTGGATAATGTGGAATTCTCTTCCCTGGATGATCTGTCCAGTTCTCCAGCCCCATGGACTCCAATCTTCCCCCACAGCGAGAGCAAACAGCTCACTGCATTGAGTCACCGAGAACAGGAACAAAGGACAGACTGTCCCAGCTCAGTTCCCTCTGCAGCACCAGGCTTCTCCAGGCACTGGGGTGAGTGACAAAAATCCCAGCGTTGGAATTAGGGATGAAAATCCTCCAGTGTGGTGTGGACAGGGACGCACCAGGCAGGCTCTGCTGGGGACCAGAGGGAAGGAGCTGGAGGAAAACAACCTCCAGGTGTCCATGTTGGGCTGGGACGGCACAGGGGTGAGCCCAGGGATTCCTTGACACCATCCTGTGAATCTTTGGGAACAGCTTTCCTAGAGAATCCGTGACCTATCCATCCCTGGAAGTGCCCAAGGCCAGGCTGGATGGGACTTAGATCTGCCTGGGATAGTGGAAAGTATCCTTGCCCATGGAATGAGGAGGTTTTAAAGCCCTTTCCCACTTTCTCCCTCTCAGAAATACTTTTTTTTTTTTTTAAATAAAGAAATAATTGCAAATAATCCTTGACTAGATGAGAAATGACAGGGGAGCCCAGTGATCTGTCCGTGGAGGGGTCAGCTCCACAGGGACAGTCTCACAGGGAGAGGGAGAGGGACAGGGACAGTTGCACAGGGACAGGGACAGAGACAGGGACAGGGACGGGGACAGTTTCACAGGGACAGGGACAGTTGCACAGGGGCAGTTGCACAGGTACAGGGACAGAGACAGGGGCAGGGACAGGGACAGGGACAGGGACAGGGACAGGGACAGTTCCACAGGGACAGTTCCACAGTTGCACAGGGACAGTCACACAAGGACAGTTGTACAGGGACAGGGACAGTTCCACAGTTGCACAGAGACAGGGACAGTTCCACAGTTGCACAGGGGCAGGGACAGGGACAGGGACAGTTCCACAGGGACAGGGACAGTTCCACAGTTCCACAGGGACAGTTCCACAGTCTCACAGGGACAGGGACAGAGACAGTTGCACAGGGACAGGGACAGTTGCACAGGGGCAATTGCACAGGTACAGGGACAGAGACAGGGGCAGGGACAGTGGCACAGGGACAGTCACACAAGGACAGTTGCACAGGGACAGGGACAGAGACAGGGACAGGGACAGTTGCACAGGGACAGAGACAGGGACAGGGACACGGACAATGGCACAGGGACAGTGGCACAGGGACAGGGACAGGGACAGTTCCACAGGGACAGTTCCACAGTTGCACAGGGACAGGGACAGTGGCACAGGGACAGGGACATTTCCCAGCCTCCAAACAGCCCAACAAGCGCTCAGAGCCGGTTCCGTGTGGCTCACATTCCTCATCCCCAGCAGCAGCAGCAGCCCAGGCCTGGGGCAGCAGGGAGGAACAAAGGCCGAGCAGCTCAGGCTGTTTGCTCACTCCACGCCCGGCTGTCTCCCATCAGATAAGCCCCTCGGCCGGAGGATGGAACATTTCCAGCTCCAGGTCAGCCGGAGGAGAAGGCAGCCTGCAGACAAACAGCCCAGCTCTCGAGTTTCATCTGCCCGAGGAATGTTCTTGCCCCAAAATCACATGATGGGCACCAGGCTGCCATTGCCAGGCTCTGGGAGGTTGCTGGTTCCATCCTGCTCCAGGCTGTGCCTCTGGCTGCAGCTGGATTGGCCTGCAGTGGGTTTTTTAACTGATGGGTTGTCCTGTAGTGGGATTTTACCTGATGGATATCCCTGTATTGGGATTTTACCTGATGGATTGTCCTGTAGTGGGATTTTTTAACTGATGGATTGTCCTGTAGTGGGATTTTTTAACTGATGGATTGTCCTGAATTGGGATTTTACCTGATGGGTTTTCCCATTTTACCTGGTGGATTTCACTGCAGTGGGATTTTACCTGGTGAATATCCCTGTATTGGGATTTTACCTGATGGATTTCCCTGCAGTGGGATCTTACCTACATTGGGATTTTACCTGATGGATTTCCCTGTATTGGGATTTTACCTGGTGGATTTCCCTGCATTGGGATTTTACCTGATGGATTTCCCTGCAGTGGGATTTTGCCCCTTAAATAGCATTAAACCCATAAAATTCATTGGGATTTTACCTGATGGGTTTCCCTGCAGTGGGATTTAACCTGATGGGTTTCCCTGTATTGGGATTTTACCTGATGGATTGTCCTGTATTGGGATTTTACCTGATGGATTTCCCTGCAGTGGGATTTTACCTGGTGGATATCCCTGTACTGGGATTTTACCTGATGGATTTCCCTGCAGTGGGATTTCACCTGATGGATTGTCCTGTATTGGGATTTTACCCCATAAACAGCATTAAACCCATAAAATTCATCAGGATTTTACCTGATGGATTTCCCTGCAGTGGGATTTTACCTGATGGATTGTCCTGTATTGGGATTTTACCCCTTAAACAGCATTAAACCCATAAAATTCATTGGTATTTTACCTGATGGATTTCCCTGCAGTGGGATTTTACCCCTTAAACAGCATTAAACCCATAAAACTCATTAAACTGCTTAGGGGAGATAGAGGAATTGGAAAGAAAAGCTTCACCTGCCCTGTCCTGGGTGGGTTGAGGCTCTGGAACAGCCAAAATCTGAGATGTGGAAGATTTTCTTAGTGACAGGAAGGTGACAGGAGCCACCCTGAGGGGACACTTTGGGGGCTGAGGTGACAAAATCCTGTGATGCTTCTCCAAATCCAGATATCCCAATACCCAACATATTCCCACTCGCCTTTATTTTGCTTCCCAAGCTGGAGCACAGCCAGGATTTAATGGATGTCATTCAGCCAAAAGTTATTTTCCAGCTTTTTCCTGCTTCCCCCGTGACTTTTGGCCTGCTGGAGTGTTTGAATTGGAGGCAAAGCCAAGTTTTTAGCCAGCCTTTGCTGAGTGCCAGCAAAAGGAAAGCTCAGCAGGAAAGCTCCTTCCCAATTCCGACCTGCAGAAGGCAAAATTCTGAACGTTAAACGGAGTGAAAACAAATTTCCAAAAGCATTTAATTGGATTTGAGAACCATATTTATCATCTGGCTGATTTTGAGCTGCAAATCCTTTTTTTTTTCCTGTTATTTTTGCTGTTTTTAATTGGGGAAAACGGTGAAAAAAGTATTTTTTGCAGAGCAGAGCTAATGAGGGATTTCTCAGTGCTCATCCCAGTCAAACAGAGCCAGAAAAACACTCATGGAAATGAGAGAGAAAACCTCAGGAATTCCTTTTTCACTGTTTTCCATCCAGAGCAGGGATGGATTGGAATTTGTAGCACTCTGAGGGAGGAATGGCAGAGAGGATTTGGAGCTTTGAATCCAATCAAAAAAGTGGGAAAAACCTCCCAGATCGTCAAATCCAACCTTCAACCAAATCCTGCCATTCCTGGGATTTTTTTGGGGGGGTTAGGACAATTTTGGACATTTTTTGGACACTTTTTGGGCACTTTTTGGGCACCTGTTCCCTTGGTGTCACCAACTCCTGCCACCACTGTCCCTAAACTGAGCCATTTGATTGTTTTTTTCTGCCAAGGAGGAATTTTTCACACCCAAAAATCCCATTTTTCCCATCCAGAGTATGAATTGGTCCTGTTGGGGTTGCAGTTTTCAGGGTGGGATGATGGAGAACCTTCCAGAAGGAAGGTGGAGCTGGGAGGGTTGAGTTCTTTTTTAGGGAATAAATTATAAAATGAGAGCAAACAGTGTCAAGCTATCCCAAGGGAAGTTTAAATTTGATTTTTAGGGAAAATTGCTTTATGGAAAGGGTTGGAAAGCCCTGGGATGGGTGGTGGAGTTCCCATCCCTGGAAATATTCCAGAAATTCCACAAAAATGTGTGGAAGTGGTGCTGGACTTGATGATCGTAACCTTCCTTCCCAACCTTACCAATTCCTCAATTCAATGGGTTTGGACTTGTGCAGAACGACAGAAATAAAATATAAATAAACCAAACTGAAGAAAACTATCAAACCAACCCAAAAAACCATCAAACCAAACCCCAAAAAATCAAAACAACCCCAAAAAACCAGAAATATTCCAGAAATTCCACAAAAATGTGTGGAAGTGGTGCTGGACTCAATGATCTTAACCTTCCTTCCCAACCTTACCAATTCCACAATTCAATGGGTTTGGACTTGTGCAGAACGACAGAAAAAAAATGTAAATAAACCAAACCGAAGAAAACTATCAAACCAACCCAAAAAACCATCAAAACAACCCCCCAAAAAAATCAAAACAACCCCAAAAAACCAGAAATATTCCAGAAATTCCGCAAAAATGTGTGGAAGTGGTGCTGGACTTGATGATCTTAACCTTCCTTCCCAACAATCTCAATTCCATAATTCGATGGGTTTGGATTTGTGCAGAACAACAGAAATAAAATATAAATAAATCAAACCGAAGAAACATCAAACCAACCCAAAAAAAATCAAAACAACCCCAAAAAACCATCAAACCAACCCCCAAAAAAATCAAAACAACTCAAAAAACCATTCAAACAACCCAAAAAACCATCAAAACACCCCCAAAAAAATCAAAACAACCCCAAAAAACCATCAAACCAACCCTAAAAAAATCAAACCAACCCCCAAAAAACCATCCAAACAACCCAAAAAAACCTGAAATTCTGCTGTGAACTTGAACCTGTGGCTCCTCTGGGGTTTTTTTTGGGGATTCTGAGCCAACCTTTGGTGTGTCTGTGTGGACAAGAGAGGATTAAAAGCTGAGCAAACAGCCAGGGCAGCTCTGCCTTTGTGCCTGGAGCCTCGCTGGGTTAAACATTTCCAACCTCCTTTCTTCAGAAATAATTCAGTGAGAGATTTCCCAGCTCGGATCTGATTCCATGGAAAATCCATGTGGGTTTTATGGGTTTTTTTTTCCTCTTGTTTTCAAGCATAAAAATGTGAGAAGGGCGCAGCAACCTTGGGATTTGAAGGTGGATTTTTGATTTTTTGGGGGTTTTCATAAAGCTTGAGGCAAATAATTGGGAAAGAATAATTTGGTTTTCTTCTGAGCATCTTGGCCTTGGGGCAGTTCTGGGCTAAAAGGTGCCAAAATGGCCCCAAAAAAAGGCTGATTTTGCAGTATTTCCCAATTTCCTGGTGCCATGACGTAGTAAAATGGAATTAATGAGAAAGAAGCGTTAAGGACTAAGATGGCTGGAGATGCAGTTGGCCAATTATCCTACAAAATGAACTTGGAAGAGCTCCTGTCAGCTGTAGGACAGGGAAAAAAATGAATTAAAATTTTATATTGTTTGTTCATATGAGAGAATTACCCAATTTATTGTAAGATTCCAGGGTGGGCCCAATAAGGATATGAATAAAAGTGGAAAAAAATATCAGAGGAAATTCTGTTTTCTTGAATTGCAGTGGATTTTTACTCCCTACTACCTAAATAACTCCTAGGAGTTTATTCCTCAGTGAACCTTTAATTTATTTTGCTTTTTATTTTACATTTACAGTGCAATTTCTCCTTGTTTGATCATGTTGTGGAAGAGCCTGACCCTCCCTCAGCACAAAATCTGCTTTTAGGGAGCAACCTGGATCAATCTGAGCTCCCAGGGAATGGTCAATTAATGGTGAATTAATAAGGTGAATTAATGGTGAGTTAATGGTGAGTTAATGGTGAATTAATGGTGAATTAATGGTGAGTTGATGGCAAATTAATGGTGAATTAATGGTGAATTGATGGTGAATTAATAGTGAATTAAAGGTGAATTAAGGTGAATTCATGGTGAATTATTGGTGAATTCACCTGAATTAATGGTGAATTCACCTGAATTAATGGTGAATTAATGGTGAATTAAAGGTGAATTAATGGTGAATTAATAGTGAATTAAAGGTGAATTAAGGTGAATTCACCTGAATTAATGGTGAATTAAGGTGAATTAATGGTGAATTTAGGGTGAATTCATGGTGCATTAATAGTGAATTAATGGTGAATTAATAGTGAATTAATGGTGAATTAAGGTGAATTAATGATGAATTAATGGTAAATTAATGGTGAATTCACCTGAATTAATGGTGAATTAAAGTGAATTAATGGTGAATTCACCTGAATTAAGGTGAATTAATGGTAAATTAATGGTGAATTAATGGTGAATTCCCCTGAATTAAGGTGAATTAATGGTGAATTAATGGTGAATAAAGGTGAATTAATGGTGAATCACCTGAACTAAGGGTTGATTTCTCTCTGGCTATTCCCTGACCTGCAGTGACACAAAGAGGGAAGAACCCAGGGTGGAACATCTCCCTTTAACCTCAAATAAAGAGCTTTTTGTTCCATTCTGGATAATCTCCTCCCTCACCTTTCCCCTGAGGAAAGGACAATCCTCTCCTGGGCAGAGCAGAACAATGCCAAGTCCTGTCTGAGCTCAGCATCTCCCTGCCAGCTGGAAAATCCCAACAAAACCTTTTGTTCCAGGGCTGTGGGAAATCTCATTTTATGGGGAGGTTGGAGGAAAAACTGATCCCATCAACAGAGCAGGAACATCCCTGCAGTGACATCAGCTGCTCCTTGGGTTTTAATGCTGATTGGAGTGGAAATGTCACGGAATTCTGGGGTGGTTGGGGTTGGGAGGATTTTAAAGCTCATCCAGGGTCAAGGGCAGCTTCCCATGCCAGGGTGATCCAAACTCCAGCCTGGCTGAAAGCTCACCTCAGACTGGGGCAGTTTGGGCAATATTGATGTTTTTCATCATTTCCCACCCTGTGCAGCTGGAATTCCAGGGAATGGAGCTCAGCAGATCTGCAGTTATTCTTGAATTCCCTCATCCCCTGTCAGTCTGGGCAATACTGATCATTTTCCTTCATTTCCCACCTGGAATTCCAGGGCATGGAGCTCAGCAGATCTGCAGTTTTCCTTGAATTCCCTCATCCCCTGTCAGTTTGGGCAATATTGATGATTTTTCCCTCATTTCCCACCCTGTGCAGCTGGAATTCCACCAGATCTGCTCACCAGATCTGCAGTTATCCTTGAATTCCACTATCAGTTCGGGCATTATTGATCATTTTCTCTCATTTCCCACCTGGAATTCCAGGGAATGGAGCTCACCAGATCTGCAATTTTCCTTGAATTTCACTGTCAGTTTGGGCATTATTGATCCTTTTCCCTCATTTCCCACCTGGAATTCCAGGGCATGGAGCTCACCAGATCTGCAATTTTCCTTGAATTCCCCTGTCAGTTTGGGCATTATTTATAATTTTCCCTCATTTCCCACCCTGTGCAGCTGGAATTCCACCAGATCTGCAGTTAGCCTTGAATTCCAAAATGTCAGTTTGGGCATTATTGATGATTTTCCTCATTTCCCACCCTGTGCAGCTGGAGTTCCACCAGATCTACAGTTATTCTTGAATTCCCTCTTCCCCTGTCAGTTTGGACATTATTGATCATTTTCCTTCATTTCCCACCAGGAATTCCAGGGAATGGAGCTCACCAGATCTGCAATTTTCCTTGAATTCCCCTGTCAGTTTGGGCATTGTTGATAATTTTCCTCATTTCCCACCCTGTGCAGCTGGAATTCCACCAGATCTGCAGTTATCCTTGAATTCCTCTGTCAGTTTGGATATTATTGATCATTTTCCCTCATTTCCCACCTGGAATTCCAGGGCATGGAGCTCACCAGAACTGCAATTTTCCTTGAATTTCACTGTCAGTTTGGGCATTGTTGATCATTTTCCCTCATTTCCAGGAATTCCAGGGCATGGAGCTCCCCAGATCTGCAGTTATCCCTGAATTCCCTCATCCTGTGTCAGTTTGGGCAATATTCATAATTTTCCCTCATTTCCCACCCTGTGCAGCTGGAATTCCACCAGATTTGCTCCCCAGATCTGCAGTTATCCCTGAATCCCCTCATCCCCTGACAAAAACCCCTGGCAATGGCAGCCAAGCCTCTGCTGGGAGGGAAAATCAGGAGCAACTGAGCCAACAGCCGAGATAACAACTCAGCCAAGCAGCTCTGTTTGTGCTGCAATTTATCCCTTAAATTACCCTGTCTGAACGAGCTGGGATGGGAAATGACTGCAGCCACTGTGTCCCCAAGTGCCACATGTCCCCTGCCTGACCCACAGCAAACCCCAGCCCTGGGAATGTGGGGAATAATTGGATTTTTTTTCCAGCACAGCTCAGAAAATCAGCGCTGAGAGGAAATTGTCGCCGCGCTGGAAATGTTGGGAATAATTGGATTTTTTTCAGTGCAGCTCAGAAAATCAGCGCTGAGAGGAAATTTTGGTCAGAAATTTGGGCTGCGAGTTCTCTGCCACCTCGTTGTTGTTCGGAGTTTATTTTATTTAGAGTTATTTATTTGATTTAGAGTTATTTATTTTCTTTAGAGTTATTTATTTTATTTAGAGTTATTTAGAAACTCATTGGGGTTTCATTGGATTCAAATTTGACTGGAAAGGTTCTGTCAGAAAACAGGCTGTGGAGGTGAATATCTGCCATTCTTCTTGATAAAATCTTCAATCACTCCTGCACCCTTTTTAAAAATATATTTTAGGATTTCATCCTCCCAGAACTTCAGGGAATGGGTGGAATTCTCACAGGACATGAAGCATTAAAGAACTTTTTGCTCCAGCCTGCTGCCCTGTGCTCCTGCCTTGTCCTCACACATCACCTGCCTGGATGGAATCCACTTTTTTTTTTTAGCTGGGATGAATTTCCTGAATTTCCTGAATATTTCCTTTCCGCCCTTTTCTCCCACACCAGGCAGGGACTCACCAAGGCACCTTCACCCCGTTCCTCATCCCCACTGTTTCTCACATAAATTCAGCTTTTTTCACTGCTCTGAAGAGGAAATATCTGAATTATAATATATTTTTTTCCCCTCTGAGCGTTGCTGCCGCCCTGGCAGGGAGCTGAGGTGGCTCTGGGGACACTCAGAGGGACAAGGGACAAGACCAGGTGCACCCAGAGAAAGGAATCATCGTTTTCAACCAGAAAACTCTCATTTCTAGGGTAAAAACCGAATAAAAAGCACTTTTCTTCTGATCAGGAATGTGTTTAATCCTTTCTGGGAGCATTGCTGGATTTCTCTCTCGCTGCTCCACGTTTTTCATCCAAGAGCAACCAGCTGAGGATCAAACTCTGTTTTACCCAAAAAAATCCAAATGTGAGGTTTTGTCACCAGGTTTTTTTAAAAAGGCATTGAAACCAGTTGGGAAAACATTGAAATTTTCCCTGTGACAGAGAGCTGCCTCAACTAGCAGAGCAGTAAATGATTCATTCCACAAAGCTGTCAGAGCCCTTGGAAAAGCTGCAGGAATAAATCTGTTTTGCAGTAAAAATCCCAAAAAAATAGGAAAGAATAAATCTGTTTTACAATTAAAATACAAAAAAAAAATCTGTTTTGCAATAAAAATACAAAAAAGTAAAGAGAATAAATCTGTTTTATGATAAGAATCCAAAAAATAAAAAGAATAAATCTGTTTTACAATAAAAATACAAAAAATAAAAAGAATAAATCTGTTTTACAATAAAAATACAAAAAAAAAGAATAAATCTGTTTTACAATAAAAATACAAAAAATGACAGAATAAATCTGTTTTACAATAAAAATACAAAAAAGTAAAAAGACTAAATCTGTTTTACAATAAAAATACAAAAAAATTAAGAAGAATAAATCAGTTTTACAATAAAAATACAAAGAAATAAAGAGAATAAATCTGTTTTACAATAAAAATACAAAAAAAAAAATCTGTTTTACAATAAAAATACAAAAAAAAGAGAATAAATCTGTTTTACCAGGTGGGAAACAGAAGAGCTGAGCTATTCCCTGAGTCAGAACTGGAGCTATAGGGATGGACTGTGGTGGAGATAATTTTGGGATTGGTTGGAATTCCAGGGGGAATTCAGGAGTGAAGCTCAGCAGGAATCACTCCCCAAATCATTCCCAAATCCCCTGGGAATACAAAGCCTGAAAACCAAGGAGTCCAACCGGGTTTTACTGAGCTGGGGAGGAACGAGGAGAACATTTCTGAGGAATTTGGGTGTCACATCCTCCTTCTCTTTCCCACAGTGACATCTCAGCTTCTCAGCCACGTTAAAAACTGTAGAAATTGATGTCATTTGGGGATTTCTGAGCTGCTGAAGCACTTGGGGGAAGTTCTGCAAAAGGGAAATTCAGCCTTGTGAAAAGTGGGAAGGGAGCTGCAGAGCTCAGCTTCCCTTCCAGGCAGGGCTTTGTAAAACCAGGGAAAACATGGGGAAACACAGGAAAACTCAGGAAAATACAGGAAAACACAGGAAAACATGGGAAAACTCAGGAAAACTCAGGAAAACACAGGGAAACACAGGGAAACACAGGAAAACAGGGGACGCTGGGAAACAACCAGGAAAACACTGGAAAACAACCAGGTAAACCACAGGAAACCACAGGAAACCACAGGAAAACAGGAAACACAGGAAAACTCAGGAAAAGACTGGAAAACAACCAGGAAAACATGGGAAAACACAGGAAAACACAGAAAACACTGGAAAACAACCAGGTAAAACATGGGAAAACACAGGAAAACACAGGAAAACATACATAGGAAAACACAGGAAAACAGGAAACACTGGGAAACAACCAGCTAAAACCCAGGAAAACCCAGGAAAACACAGGAAAACCCAGGAAAACACAGGAAAACACAGGAAAACAGGAAACACTGGGAAACAACCAGCTAAAACACAGGAAAACACAGGAAAACACAGGAAAACATACACAGGAAAACACAGGAAAACACAGGAAAACACAGGAAAACATACATAGGAAAACACAGGAAAACAGGAAACATTGGAAAACAACCAGGAAAAACACAGGAAAACAGGAAACATTGGAAAACAACCAGGTAAAACACAGGAAAACTCAGGAAAACAGGAAACACAGGAAAACACAGGAAAACTCAGGAAAACACTGGAAAACAACGAGGTAAAACAAAGGAAAACACAGGAAACACTGGAAAACAACCAGGAAAAACACTGGGAAACAACCAGGTAAAACCCAGGAAAACCCAGGGAAACCCAGGGAAACCCAGGAAAACAGGAAACACTGGGAAACACAGGAAAACACAGGAAAACAGGAAACACTGGGAAACAACCAGCTAAAACACAGGAAAACACAGCAAAACACAGGAAAACACAGGAAAACATACATAGGAAAACACAGGAAAACAGGAAACACTTGGAAACAACCAGCTAAAACACAGGAGAACACAGGAGAACACAGGAAAACACTGGGAAACAGGAAACCCAGGAAAACAACCAGGGAAAACACAGGAAAACAGGAAACACAGGAAAACAACCAGGTAAAACTCAGGAAAACCCAGGAAAACAGGAAACCCTGGGAAACAACCAGCCAAACCGCAGGGACAGAGCAGCGCGAGGAGCCGCAGTGAGCCCAGCGAGCGAGCAAAGCTCCCAAGGTTTTCCCCAAGTCCCCCAGATAAGGATTTATTGCCGGCCAGGCCGAGCCGTGCCAGGTTTCACCTTGCTGACTAATTCCTCTCGCCCGTTCCAGGCCGCTGACTCCAGATTTGCGTCACCCGCCGAGGGCGCCGAGTCCAAACGGAGCCACGGCTGAGGCATGGCCTGCAAGGTTTGATGTCAGGAGAATGTCACTGCTCTCAGCTCTGGGGTGTCTCATTCCCACACCCACGGGGACAGCGGGACAAGGGACACTGTTGGGGGAGATGAAATAGGAAAGCCTTGTAGATGTGATTACTTTGCAAGAGATGTTGAGGATGTGGAAAAGATGAGTGAGATGGAAATGCAGACAAGGTTCGAGTTGTAGAGTAACTAAAAAACAGTGGTGTGGCCACAGAAGGTAATCCCCCTTCTTGATAGAACAATGCCCTCTGCCCAGGCAGGTCCAAGGGTCAGAGCAGACCCTACCTGCCTGGTAAAAATCCCAAAAAAGGCAGTTTTTTAAGGTTTGAAACATGACCCCGTATGGTAATGTGATGATTCTTATAGGCTTTATGTAAATGCTGTAGAACTTGTAGTTTGTCTTAGATTGGTTAACGAAGAGTTGAATATTCAACAGAGAAGACAAGTTATTGTATTGTAAACGGCAAATCGCTCTCTTTTGGCTCTCTTCTTTTTGCTCTTTCTCTCTCTCCCCTCTCTGCTGGCCTGCTTGGAGTCGCGTCTTGCAGCTCACAGGCCTCTCACCCCCACTCTATTTTGCAATAAACCTTCATGTTCTAAAACTCATCCTTAGAGATCTCTTGTCCCTATTTTATCCCCGTAACTAAACCCCACGGAGTCAATTCTTTCAGGACACCTTGTGCCTGTGGCATGGCGATGTTCCTCCTGAGCGGTGACAAGGAATTGCCCTGCAGAGGTGGCTTTAATTCCCTTTTTGAAGGCAGCAGTTATTAGTGAAGAATCTTGTTTGCTTTACCCTCCCTGCAGCTTGGGCAGTTGGCTGCTTTCCTCATTTTGGGGCTCACAGCGTTGTTTATTTTCCTCTCTCCGGGGCAGGAAGGAGGTGCAGGAGGTTTAATTCTCTTTTTTTTTGCGTCCTCCTCTTCTTCCATTTCTTCTGCGTGAAGAAATTCTGCTGCTGGCAACTTCTCTGTGTTGTTAGTGATGCAGGAGATGCCATTGCTAGCAGAATTGTGCTCAGTTGTATCCCTAATTTTTAATGGATTTTAGGTTTTTAACCCTTGATTAAAAGGTTTTTAACTGCTAATTCGTATTTTTCATGGCGATTCCAGAAAAGCAGATTTCGTGCACATCTCGCTCTTAAATATTGCAGATTTTCTGACAGCAAAGTTTTACACATTGCAAGGGTGAAAGAACAAAAATAATTGTGCTCAATTGCATTCCTAATTTTCAAAGGATTTTAGGTTTTTAACCCTTAAATATATTTTTCCTGGCACTTCCAGAAAAGCAGATTTCATGCACATCTCACCCTTAAATATTGCAGATTTCCTGACAACAAACTCTGGAAGTTTTACACACTGCAGGGATGAAAGAACAAAAGTCATTGTGCTCAATTGTATCCCTAATTTTCAAAGGATTTTAGGTTTTTAACCCTTGAGTCATATTTTTCCTGGCACTTCCAGAAAAGCACATTTCACGCACATCTCACCCTTAAATATTGCAGATTTTCTGACAGCAAACTCTGGAAGTTGTACACATTGCAAGGATGAGAGAACAAAAGTAATTGTGCTCAGTTTTATCCCTAATTTTCAACAGACACCAGGATTTTAACCCCTGATTCATATTTTTCCTGGCACTTCCATAAAAGCACATTTCATGCACATCTCACCCTTAAATATTGCAGATTTCCTGACAGCAAACTCTGGAAGTTTTACACACTGTGAGGATGAGAGGACAAAAGTAATTTTGCTTAATTGTATCCCTAATTTTCAATAGATCCCAGGTTTTTAACCCTTGATTAAAAGGTTTTTAACTCCTGATTCATATTTTTCCTGGCGCTTCCAGAAAAGCACATTTCACCCACATCTCACCCTTAGATATTGAGAATTTCCTGACAACAAACTCTGGAAGTTTTACACATTGCAAGGATGAGAGAACAAAAGCAATTGTGCTCAACTGTATCCCTAATTTTCCATTGATCTCAAGTTTTTAACCCCTGATTCCTATTTTTCCTGGTGCTTCCAGAAAAACAGATTTCATGCACATCTCATCCTTAAATATTGCAGATTTTCTGACAGCAAACTCTGGAAGTTTTACACACTGTGAGGATGAGAGGACAAAAGTAATTTTGCTTAATTGTATCCCTAATTTTCAATAGATCCCAGGTTTTTAACCCTTGATTAAAAGGTTTTTAACCCCCTAGATTATATTTTTCCTGGCGCTTCCAGAAAAGCACATCTCACCCTTAAACATTTCAGATTTTCTGACAACAAACTCTGGATGTTTTACACACTGCAGGGATGAGAGAATGAAAGTAATTGTGCTCAATTTTATCCCTAATAGACACCAGGTTTTTAACCCTTTTCAATAGACACCAGGTTTTTAACCCTTGATTAAAAGGTTTTTAACCCCCTAGATTATATTTTTCCTGGCGCTTCCAGAAAAGCACATTTCACGCACATCTCACCCTTAAACATTTCACATTTTCAGACCCCAAACCCACCGCAATGCCGAGAGAACAAAACAGGAACGCCGAGTGACGACTTCTCAAAGCAGCCCAGTGGGGAGAGAGGAAGGATGTGGGAGGGAAGGAGACGAAAGATCATTTCAAAGCTTTTTTCGCAAGGCTGCCCAGAAGGATTTGTGAAAATCCTCCGAAGCGCAAGGTGACTGCTCTGCACCTCCTGGCAGCATTTCTGGGCTGAGTCATGCAGCGACTTTTGTGCCCTCAGGTTGGGAGAGAAGTGAATCAGTTCCGTTAGAGAAAAACACACAAATCCACCCCAGCTAGTTGTCCTTCCTGTCCCTTGGATGTGACAAGTTTGGGATGTGAGAAGGGAGAGATGATGGAGGAGAAATCGCTTCCCAAATTCCCAGGTTCTCCTGGTTTTGTGTTCTTCAGGGGATCAAAGAGGTTAATTTAAAGAGGTTAATTTAAAGAGGTTGGGAAATTTGCTTTTGCTTTGGGGTTGGAGGGACTTTTCCACCCCCAAAGTTTTTATATTTTATCTCCTTTTATCTCCATCCCAAGCTGATAACACCGAGAGACAATCCATCCATCCATCCATCCCCAGCTGGGATAACCACGAGGAACAACCTGCTTTTTGCTGTTGTCACCATTAAAGAGGTGCTGGCAGCTGGAAATTCCCAAATCTCATCTTGTAACCTCCCATTTCCCCGTGGTGTTTAATTCCAGATCCATATTTCCTGGAGCTGGATGGAAAACGGGGTGGAAAACTCATCCTGCAGGAGCACAGCATGTCCTGGGGATGCTGGGTGGAAAGAGCTGCTGGCAGCTGGAAATTCCCAAATCCCATCCTTCCCTCCCCAAGGGAATATTTATAACCTCCCATCTCCCTGTGGGGTTTAATTCCAGATCCATATCCATCCAACCCTCTGGAAAAGTCATCCTCGTTGGGATATTTCAGGCAGGGAAGGATGGATTTGGTGGCTGAGGTTGAAATTTTGATAATTTCATAGAATCAGAGAAGCAGAGAACTTTCAGAAAAGTTAGGCTTGGTAAAAGTTCAGCAGAGAAAGTTGAATTTCCTAATTTAACTGTTTTTGTGGAGAGCGGGGTTTTGCCTTAAAGCACAGAATCTTGGATTCCTGGAATGGTTTGGGTTGGAAAAGGAGATTAAAAATCATCTAATGTCACCTGCAGTGACATCTCCTGCTGCCCCAGGGTGCTCCAGCCCGGCCTTGGACATCCCAGGGATGGAACAGCCATGGATTATCTGGGAAAGCTGTGCCATAAATCAGAAATAAATCAGGATTCCAGCCTTATCCAGGTGGGACAGAGTGTTCTGGATCCTCCTTGGGGACGTCACTGTCCTCGCAGTTGTTACTCAATTTTTATTGCCTGCTGATTGCAGGTTGCTGATAATCCCAGTCCTGATAATCCCATGTCCCATATCAGGAACTGCTGGTTACTGATAATCCCATGTTCCAGAAACCTCCCTGGAACGGGCCAAGTGTGGAAAACCTGTGGAAATCCCACTGGAAATTCAATTATTCCTCAGTCCTGTTTGGTTCAGCTGCCTCGAGGAACGGAGGATATTGAAGCAGAGAAAATCCCCTTTGAGCAATTAGTGTGTGATTACAACACAAACCCCTTAAAGGTCTTTTCCAGCCTAAAAAATTCCATTTTTTCAATTTTAGTGCTGAGTTTTATTTGGGACAGGTGAGGATTGGAGTTTTTGATTTAGAGGTGGTTTGAAAATACCTTTTTTTTATATGTTCATTCGTGTGGAACAGAGGATATTGAAGCAGAGAAAATCCCCTTTGAGCAATTAGCGTGTGACTATAACACAAACCCCTTAAAGGTCTTTTCCAGCCTAAAAAATTCAAATTTTTCAATTTTAGTGCTTGATTTTATTTGGGACAGGTGAGGATTGGAGTTTTTGATTTAGAGGTGGTTTGAAAATACCTTTTTCTTGTATGTTCATTCGTGTGGAACAGAGGATATTGCAGCAAAGAAAATCCCCTTTGAGCAATTAGTGTGTGATTACAACACAAACCCCTTAAAGGTCTTTTCCAGCCTAAAAAATTCAAATTTTTCAATTTTAGTTCTCGGTTTTATTTGGGACAGGTGGGGATTGGAGTTTGTCGATTTAGAGGTGGTTTGAAAATACCTTTTTTCTATATGTTCATTCATGTGGAAAGTGGATCTGAAGGGATCACGGTCAGATTTTGATGTGGTTTGGATTAATTAATGAGGGTATGGATTGATTAATTAATGAGAAAGAAGCAGCTCTGGGAGAAGAGGAAAATAACGAGGTGAAATCTCTTCCCAATATTTTAATGTTGGGATTAAATTAAAGTTTAATGTTGGGATTATGTCAGGGGGTTTCAGACCCTCGGGAAGGGCAGGGCCAGGGCACAGCTGTGTCCCCAAGGTGTCCCCAAGGTGTCCCCAGAATGTCCCCAAGGTGTCCCCAAGGTGTCCCCAGAATGTCCCCAAGGTGTCCTCAAGGTGTCCCCAAGGTGTTTTCAAGGTGTCCCCAAGGTGTTCTCAAGGTATCCCCAAAGTGTCCCCAAGGTGTCCCCAAGGTGTCCCCAGAATGTCCCCAAGGTGTCCCCAAGATATCCCCAAGGTGTCCCCAAGGTGTTCTCAAGGTGTCCCCAAGGTGTCCCCAAGGTGTCCCCAAGGTGTCCCCAGAATGTCCCCAAGGTGTCCCCAGAATGTCCCCAAAGTGTCCCCAAGGTGTCCCCAAGGTGTCCCCAGAATGTCCCCAAGGTGTCCCCAGAATGTCCCCAGAATGTCCCCAGAATGTCCCCAAGGTGTCCCCAGAATGTCCCCAAGGTGTCCCCAAGGTGTCTCCAAGGTGTCCCCAGAATGTCCCCAAGGTATCCCCAAGATGTCCCCAAGATGTCCCCAGGCTCTTTTTGCTGTTGTCACTGTCACTGTCATTGTCACTTGTCATTGTCACTGCTGGGGACAATGGCAATCCCAGCTGTCCCAAGCGCTGGGCGCTGCTGCCCTCCAGAGCCTGCTCAGGGATGTTCCTTTCTCCTCCCAGGGAGTTGGAAATGCCAGAAATTAGGGATGAGATCCCAAAATTAGGGATAAAATCCCAAAATTAGGGATAAAATCCCAAAATATCGTCATTTCCCAGCCGGAGCTGCCGGTGCCACCCCTGGGGCAGGAATGATTTATTCCATGTTTTCTCTGCTCTCCCCCAGTCTGCCTTCGAGGAGGGAATGGGATCTCTTCAAAGAGAGCCTGCAGGAGATCCTCACTGAAATTCAAAAAGATTTGCATTTTTATTAATTATTATTCGATGTCCCAGTTGCTCTGAGCGAAAATCGGGGTTAATGCTGAGTGAAAATCAGGATTAATTCTGGGTGAAAATCGGGATTAATTCTGAGCAAAAATCGGGATTAATTCTGAGCAAAAATCAGGATTAATTCTGAGCGAAAATCAGGATTAATTCTGAGCAAAAATCAGTATTAATTCTGAGCGAAAATCGGGATTAATGCTGAGCAAAAATCGGGATTAATTCTGAGCAAAAATCGGGATTAATTCTGAGCGAAAATCGGGATTAATTCTGAGCGAAAATCGGGATTAATACTGAGTGAAAATCAGAATTAATTCTGAGCAAAAATCAGTATTAATTCTGAGCGAAAATCGGGATTAATGCTGAGCAAAAATCGGGATTAATTCTGAGCAAAAATCGGGATTAATTCTGAGCGAAAATCGGGATTAATTCTGAGCGAAAATCAGGATAAATTCTGAGCGAAAAACAGGATTAATGCTGAGCAAAAATCGGGATTAATTCTGAGCGAAAATCGGGATTAATTCTGAGCAAAAATCGGGATTAATTCTGAGCGAAAATCGGGATTAATTCTGAGCAAAAGTCAGGATTCATTCTGAGTGAAAATCAGGATTAATTCTGAGCAAAAATCAGGATTAATTCTGAGCAAAAATCAGGATAAATTCTGAGTGAAAATCAGGATTAATTCTGAGCGAAAATCGGGATTAATTCTGAGCGAAAATCAGGATTAATTCTGAGCGAAAATCAGGATTAATTCTGAGCAAAAGTCAGGATTAATTCTGAGCGAAAATCGGGATTAATGCTGAGTGAAAATCGGGATTAATTCTGAGCAAAAATCAGGATTCATTCTGAGCGAAAATCGGGATTAATTCTGAGCGAAAATCAGGATTAATTCTGAGCAAAAATCAGGATTCATTCTGAGTGAAAATCAGGATTAATTCTGAGCAAAAATCGGGATTCATTCTGAGTGAAAATCGGGATTAATACTGAGCGAAAATCGGGATTAATTCTGGGTGAAAATCGGGATTAATTCTGAGCGAAAATCAGGATTAATTCTGACCGAAAATCAGGATTAATTCTGAGCGA
Source organism: Lichenostomus cassidix (assembly GCF_008360975.1). Classification (NCBI taxonomy): domain Eukaryota; kingdom Metazoa; phylum Chordata; class Aves; order Passeriformes; family Meliphagidae; genus Lichenostomus; species Lichenostomus cassidix. The sequence goes on along the minus strand of NW_028148029.1, from coordinate 20,278 downwards.
AAATCGGGATTAATTCTGGGCAAAAACCAGGATTAATTCTGAGCAAAAACCAGGATTAATTCTGGCTGCTGCTCGCTCAGGTGGTCTCTAGAGCAGGGAGGAAGCACAGAGTCACTGCTGGTGTTATTCCATGGAAATTTTGGAATTTTGGTCCATTTTTCACGATGCCACGTGGACATTCCTGTGGCATTCTCGGTAATCCCAGAGTTCAGGAAATTCTCTGTTCACCAAGGGTTCTGTCTGGGAAGGAAGGATTCGGGATTAATTCCTGAATTAATATTTAATTCCTGCCTTGTTTAATCAAAGTTTGGGGAATTCACAACTCCAGAGCCCACAGGAGGGAGCCAAACTCTTTCTTCTCAAAAAAAAAAGATAAAATCTTTGTGTTCAGCGTCATCACCAGGAGTTCAGAGGTAAAAACGAGCAAAACCCGATGGCAACCTTTAAATCCATCAATGGAGCTTCACATCCAGGGAATTCAGACTTTCTAAAAATGAGCAAAACCCAATGGCAACCTTTAAATACATCAGTGGATTTTCATATCCAGGGAATTTGAACTTTCCCAGGAGATTACCTGAAAGAATTCAGGGAGAAAAATCATCCTGAGATATTTTATTCAATTTTGTAATTATGGAATTACAAAATCCCCGAATGGTTTGGGTTGGAAAGGACCTTAAAATTCATCTAATTTCCCCTCTGCCATGGGCAAAAACACCTTTCAATATCCCAGGAGGAGGCAGGGAAAGCAGCCTGGGATGTCAAAAATCATTCCCATGCCTTGTTTTTATTTTCTCCCTCCAAACAAAACCCTTGTTTGCTTTGCGGCTGTTGCTGGACGAGGAAAACACAGAGCGAGGGAAGCTTCCAACAGGCTAAAAATAAACCCTGCTGTTGTAATGTTGGATGGATATTTAACAAAGATGGGATTTCTTCATCTGGAAACACCAGGGACAACTTTTCCATATTAAAAGAAATCCATATTTTTCTCCTTTTTTTTTTTTTTTGGGTATTTGCTGAATTCCATGAGTTTTTCAGCTGCTTGCTGACATCTGCCATCGCTTTGGGCTCATGCTTGGGCACACATTTGCTTTTGCTTTGGGCTTGGAGAGACTTTTCCATCTCCAAAGCTTTTATTTTTTATCTCCTTTTATCTCCATCCCAACCTGATAACACCGAGAGACAATCCATCCATCCATCCATCCATCCATCCCCAGCTGGGATAACCACGAGGAACAACCTGCTTTTTGCTGTTGTCACCATGAAAGAGCTGCTGGCAGCTGGAAATTCCCAAATCCCATTTTATAACCTCCCAGCTCCTAGTTTCTAGTTCTAACAACTCGATAAGTGGGTTTTGCTGCTTTACAAACCTCCCTTGGGTGTTGGTGATTTTTTTCTTGTTTTATTTTTCTGTGTGAACACATCAGCTGTCACTCATTTAGAAATGTTTTTATAAACCTGAAAAGCTCTATATGCTAGGGAAGTGCACATGAGCAGAGAGAATTCTTTTTAAATCATTTTTTCCCGGATTTCATAATTTTTAAATCATATTTCCTGGAGCTGGGTGGACAACGGGGAGGAAAACTCATCCTGCAGGAGCACAGCACATCCTGGGGATGCTGGGGAGACAAAACAATTCTATCCCTAACTTTCAAAGGCTGTTTCACCCATTTGATCAGCAAGAACCAACTCGTCAGGGACAGCCAAAAAATCCCCACACACACAAAAATGCAGCAGAACAAACAAGCAGGGAATATTCTGTCCGTAATTCGGAACAGCCACGGCGTGGAAAAGAAAATAGTCATGTCCTGGGCAGTGTTTTTTCATGTGTGCAAGGGATGCATTCCTTTCCCCTGCGCTGGAGTTGGGGATTTGTCAGGAGTTGGGGATTTGTCAGGAGTTGGGGATTTGTCAGGAGTTGTGAATATTTGTCAGGAGTTGTGAATATTCGTCAGGAATTGTGGATTTGTCAGGAGTTGGGGATTTGTCAGGAGTTGGGGATTTGTCAGGAGTTATGGATTTGTCAGGAATTGTGGATTTGTCAGGAGTTGGGGATTTGTCAGGAGTTATGGATTTGTCAGGAGTTGGGGATTTGTCAGGAGTTGTGGATTTGTCAGGGGTTGTGGATTTGTCAGGAGTTGAGTTGTGGATTTGTCAGGAGTTGTGGATTTGTCAGGAGTTGGGGATTTGTCAGGAGTTGGGGATTGGTCAGGAGTTGGGGATTTGTCAGGAGTTGGGGATTTGTCAGGAGTTGGGGATTTGTCAGGAGTTGTGGATTTGTCAGGGGTTGTGGATTTGTCAGGAGTTGAGTTGTGGATTTGTCAGGAGTTGGGGATTTGTCAGGAGTTGGGGATTTGTCAGGAGTTGGGGATTGGTCAGGAGTTGGGGATTTGTCAGGAGTTGGGGATTGGTCAGGAGTTGGGGATTTGTCAGGAGTTGTGGATTTGTCAGGAGTTGGGGATTGGTCAGGAGTTGAGTTGGGGATTTGTCAGGAGTTGGGGATTTGTCAGGAGTTGGGGATTGGTCAGGAGTTGGGGATTTGTCAGGAGTTGTGGATTTGTCAGGAGTTGGGGATTTGTCAGGAGTTGGGGATTTGTCAGGAGTTGAGTTGGGGATTTGTCAGGAGTTGGGGATTTGTCAGGAGTTGGGGATTTGTCAGGAGTTATGGATTTGTCAGGAGTTGGGGATTTGTCAGGAGTTGGGGATTTGTCAGGAGTTGGGGATTTGTCAGGGTTCATGGTTTTTCCTCTCGTGGTTTCTCGTCATTAAAGGTCGTAAGGCTCTGGAAGGAGCGCTGATCCATCACCCTGCGTGGCCAGGGATCCAAAAAATCCAAAAAATCTAATAAATCCAATGAATCCAATGAATCCAAAAAATCTGATAAATCCAATAAATCCAAAAAATCCAATAAATCCAATGAATCCAATAAATCAAATAAATCACATAAATCCAAATAATCCAATAAATCCAATGAATCCAATAAATCCAATAAATACAATAAATCAAACAAATCCAATAAATCCAAAAAAATCCAATTAATTCAATGAATCCAATGAATCCAATGAATCCAATGAATCCAATAAATCCAATTAATCCAAAAAATCCAATAAATCCAATAAATCCAATAAATCCAAAAAATCCAATAAATCCAAAAAATCCAATAAGTCAAATAAATCCAAAAAATCCAATAAATCCAAAAAATCCAATAAGTCAAATAAATCCAAAAAATCCAATAAATCCTGGCTGAACAGGACCAGATGGATCCTCGATGGACCCTTGGGTGTTGGGATTGGTTTTGGGATTTCATGGAATTGTTTGTGTTGGAATCATGGAATATCCTGAGCTGGAAGGGATCACTGATCAACCCCTGGCTGTGCACAGACACCCCAAAATCCCACAAAATCCCGAACTGGGGAGGACAAAGGACACCAAAGCCAACCTCTGGCTGATGGCAAAATGCCCCGAGAGCTCAAAAATTGGCCCTAAAAGAATCACAGCTGACAGAGAGATCGGAGTTGTAGCTCCAGGGGAAAGGGACTTGGCTGGAAATGGGATTTGTGCTTCCAAAGGGGTGAAAAGGACTTTGGGAAGCTCAGAAATTCCAGGGATGAGGAGGAGGCAGAGCAGCTTCTGCTCCTCCTCATCGTCTGTTGGGAGAGGGGGAAGGAAACTCAGCCAAAGCCACTCAGAAAATCAGTGACAGTGACAAAATTCTGGTCCATTTCCCCCTTTTTTATTTAAAATTGATAAAGCTCTTCAGAAGTTTCTCCTCTGAATTTGGGGTTTCTCCTTTAGAATTAGGGATTTTTCCTCTGAATTTGGGATTTCTCCTTTACAATTTGGGATTTCTCCTTTAGAATTTGGGATTGGGAGGAGGTGGAAATCAGGATGTCAAACAAAATTCTGGTCCATTTCCCCTTTTTTTTTTTATTTAAAACTGGTAAAGCTCTTCAGAAGTTTCTCCTCTGAATTTGGGATTTCTTCTCTGGATTTGGGATTTCTCCTTTAGAATGTGGGATTGGGAGGAGGTGGAAATTGGGATGTCAAACAAAATTCTGGTCCATTTCCCCCTTTTTTTATTTAAAACTGGTAAAGATCTTCAGAAGTTTCTCCTCTGAATTTGGGGTTTCTCCTTTAGAATTTGGGATTTCTCCTTTACAATTCGGGATTTCTCCTCTGAATTTGGGATTTCTCCTTTACAATTTGGGATTTCTCCTCTGAATTTGGGATTTCTCCTTTACAATTCGGGATTTCTCCTTTACAATTTGGGATTTCTCCTTTACAATTTGGGATTTCTCCTCTGAATTTGGGATTTCTCCTATAGAATTTGGGATTGGGAGGAGGTGAAAATCAACCAGGAAAGAGGAACGAGTTCTGCCTGAATCCCCTGGATTTATTGGATTTATTGTCCTTCTCTGTGGGGTTTGAAATTCTCTCCTGGAGGCCAAACTGTGAGATCTAAAGATGACCCAAAGCATCAAAAGAGAGGATGGATGGAGTGGAGGATAAAAAGGGAAAGAAATGAGGAACTGCTGTGGTTCCGTGCGAGGAGCTCTGGAAAATCCTCAAATTGGAAACATCTGCTCCAGAAAGTTACAACATAGGTATTGCAAAAAAAAAAAAAAAAAGCTTTTTTATTTTCCCCAGAGGATGGGGAGGAATTGGGATTTGAAATGATGAAATGAAGAAATGATTTTTCAGAGGCAGAGCTTTGGCTGGGGATGGAGAGGAAATGGAGGTGATGGCAAAATAAAATAACCTGGGGAGCTCCAGGTTGTCACTTCCATGGATTGGGAAAGAGCTGGGATGGAGAAAGGATGGAGTTTAGGTTTAATTTTTGGTTTAATTCAATGTTCAGGGCTCTGTTGGTGTCCCTGCTGAGGCTGGCAGTGGCACTGCTGTGCTCCACACCAGTGAAATTTCAATTATTTTGGGTTTTTCCTTCAGTTCCCTGTTGGCAGGAAACCTCCTGAAGGTAGCTAGTGGATTTATGAATATGGCAAGAGATTATTAATTTGGCAAGAGATTTATTCATTTGGCAAGAGATGTATTAATTTGGGAAGGGATTATTAATTTGGCAAGAGATTATTAATTTGGCAAGATTTATTAATCAGGCGATTTTTTAATATGGCAAGAGAGAGTTTGGGCCTCATGGATGCAGAAATCCAGAAATCCCAGAAGAGATTTCTTGCCCCAGAAATAGCCAAACTCATCATTCCCAGATCCAGAACTTTGCCAAATGGATCCATTTTTGGATCCAAATGGATCCAAATATTGTTGGGATTTGCAGCAATTTCTGAGCTGGAGGGTTGAGGAAGGAGAGAATCCTGAGCTGGAGGCTCTGGATGGTTGGAGATTCCAACCATTCCCTGGGAACATCTGGAATTGGCTCTCCCCTCCCTCCCCAGCAGCACAGCTGGAGCAGCAGCTCCTCTCTGTTCTCTGTGTCTCTGTCCAGCACAGATATTCCTGCTGGGCTCTGACAGCATTCTGAGGGGTTTTTGGGTGTTAAAATCACAGTAAATAAAGGGTTGTGTCCGTGCTGACCCCAGACTGGAAGAGGTGGTGAGTTGGGAGGGAAAAGGAATGGAAGGTTGGAAGGATAATGGAGAGATTTGCTGGAGAAATCCAAATTTCAGTGTGTGCAGCCAGGTCAGGGAATTCCAGGTTTTCATTGGAAGGACCTTAAATTCCTCCAGTTCCACCTGGAGAAAGTGGAAATTCCTTCCATTATCCCAGGTTGCTCCAGCCTGGCCTTGGACAATTCCAGAGATCCATGGATTAGCTGGGAATTCCATCCCAGCCACGAATTCCTTCCCCAAATCCCATCAGCACAGACTCTTCCCCATGGGAATTTTTCTCTTCTTCTTCCTGTGTTTTTATAAATAAAGTTTGGATGTTATTGAAACAATCTCTGGAAACACAGGCAGTTCAAGCCTGGCCAGTCAGCCCAGGGGGAGGTTTGGAATTTTCCCAATCCAGAGAAGCTGTGAAAATCTATATAAATTCTAAAATTAATGAATAAATTCAGATTTGTGCCACCTGGGACTCTGCCTGATGTCGCTGTTGAGTTGCTAGCAGAGAAAAAAATCCTGGATTCTCAGCATGGCACAGAAAAAAGAGCTTTTTATTATTTAATTCCAACTTATATAGATTTTTCAGAGGTCACCCAGCTTGGTCAGTCAGAAACCTCCCCCTAGGCCTGACTGGCCAGGCCTGAACTGTCCAAATCTCGAGACACTGTTTTTAATAACATCCAAACTTTATCTTTGTTTATAAAACACAGGAGAAAATTCTCATGGGAAAGAGAATTTTTCTTTTTCTAACCACAGCCTGGTTTTTCACTCTGCTAGTGGTTCAACAGTGACAATCACCAGCTCAGGTAAATCAGCATTTTTCCAGTGGAATCACCAAATCCAGACAGTTCTCAGCTCAATTCTGTCCCTCATGGGTTCTTCCAAACTAAAAGCCTTAAAAATTCAGCTGGTGGGGGATTTAGGGGAAGTGGCAGAGAGGAAAATGGAGATGGAAATACAATCCTAGGCAGTGGGAAAAAGGGGGAAAAGAACCAGGAAAACCAGAGGAAAAGGATGGAAAGAGTGGGAAATGCTCAGAGTTTGGGTACAACAGCAGGGAAGAGCTTTGCTGTGTGCTCAGTGGAGCTGATGCCACGAAAAAACAAAATAATTCCAACTGGAAATCCAAATCAGAGCAATTAGCAGGGAGGGAGATCATTTAATTGGAATATTCACAGTTCTCAGGGTGAATTACAGTCACAACCTCTGCAGCAGCCTGGCTGGTGGCTCAGGTGGTGCTGGAAAATTGAAATTCTTTAAATTTAAATTCTTCCAATTTAAATTCTTCCACTTTTAAATTCTTCCCACCTCATCCCTGAGTTTGAAATCCACCTCAGAATCCTTGATGAATCTTGGATTTTGCAGTGATTCCCATCCTGTTCCCAAGCCTGGCTGCAGGATTTTGCCCAATCCCGAGGTTGCCTCCAGGTCTTTCTAATTTTATCCCCTTGGAATTCCTAGAAGCCAAAGAGAATTGACTTTCACCCAAGAATCTCCTTTGTTTACACACCAGGCTGCTCTGGCCAGTCAACAAAACCTGGTTTGCATTAAGTTTCCCCTGGAAAAAAAATAAATAAATAGAAGAGAGAGAGAGGTTTAAAATTAAGGGAAAAAATGTTTGGTTTGGGTGAAAGCTGGGGGTGAGCTGGGAATCTTAATGAGAGATGAAAGGTTTATTTTTAATAATTTAAAAGTTATCAAATTCCACAGAGGTTTCCAGGCTGGGACTGCCAGAGGAATCCAGGTGGGAAGGATCCTCTGCAGAGTTCTAACCTCGTGGAAAAAGGACAATGTTGGTCAGGAGAAATTCCAAGTTCAGGTTCAAATTTGATTTTTTTTTTCTTGTTTTCTGTGATCTGTGTGCATTTAACTGATAGTGGAGTTGATTTATTCCCATTAATGTCATTTTTCTGCCTCAATCCCCATTAAACCACATGAGTTTTCATATGGCTCCTCACAGATGGAGAAAAGGAAGGATTGAGGAGAATTTCCAAGGATTGAGGAGAATTTCTGAGGATGGAGGAGAATTTCCATGGATTGAGAAGAATTTCCAAGGATTGAGGAGAATTTCCAAGGATTGAGGAGAATTTCTGAGGATAGAAGAGAATTTCCAAGGATTGAGGAGAATTTCCAAGGATTGAGGAGAATTTTCAAGGATTGAGGAGAATTTCCAAGGATAGAGGAAAATTTCTGAGGACAAAGAAGAATTTCTGAGGATTGAGGAGATTTCCAAGGACCGAGGAGAATTTCCATGGATTGAGGAGAATTTCTGAGGATGGAGGAGAATTTGCAAGGACTGAGGAGAATTTCCAAGGATGGAGGAGAATTTCCATGGATGGAGGAGAATTTCCAAGGATGGAGGAGAATTTCCAATGATTGAGGAGAATTTCCAAGGATGGAGGAGAATTTCCAAGGACTGAGGAGAATTTCCAAGGATTGGAGGAGAATTTCCAAGGATTCAGGAAAATTTCCAAGGATCCACCTGGCTGGAAAAAGGAGGAAGCCAAATGAGTTTGGTCACTGCAGTGCTGGGGAAGCTCTGGCTGGGAGGGAGGAAGGAAATCAAGCAAATAAAGCTCTGCAGGAGTAGATTTAAAATCCAGATTACAAAAATGGAATTTGATTTAAAGGTGGTGATTCCAGTCTGGGCTGCTGGGACATCACAGGAGTTAAAGCTTCACCCAGAAATGTCCCTTTTGGGCCATCAGCCACTAAATTCTGGAGTCACACTGGTCTTTCATTTTCCACCAAGTTGCTCTTTCTGCCTCTCTCCCTTTTTCCCTTTTTTCCCTTTTTTTCCTTTTTCCTCTTTTTCCCTTTTTTCCCTTTTTTCCCTTTCTTCCCTTTTTTCCCTTTCTTCCCTTTTTTCCCTTTCTTCCCTTTCTTCCCTTTTTTCCCATTTTTCCCTTTTTCCCTTTCTCCCTTTTTTCCCTTTTTTCCCTTTTTTCTCCTCCAGCACTGACATTCGCATTCCTTGATGCCAAATGCCGAGGTTGAACTAAAAATAAAAGCAAAAATCAAAGCAAAAACCAAGCTGCCCATCAGTTTTAGATTAGGCCTAGCCTAGGTCCAGCTTGAATCTAAATTTGTCGGTCAGGATTGCTGCAGGATCTGCCAGGAAACTGCTCCGGGCAGACCTTTCAGGAATGAGATTTGTGGGATTTATTTTTAGCATCAGCTGATGGGAAAAGTTGGTTTTCCCTGATGAAAAGTTGGTTTTCATTGCCCGTTAATAACGGCGTGAAATCGCCTGTTTTTGGGGAAAATGGGGATTTTGGGGATGGTTTCTGTTGCTGGAGGTGAGGAGGGTTTGAAACTCGTGCAGAAAGTAACAGAACATCCCAGAATCCTTAAAAACAATGGGATAATTGTAATTATGGTGCTGGAGGTGTCCAAGGGCAGCTTGGGCAGGGCTGGGAGCAGCCTGGGATGGCAGAAGGGGTGGGGATGGGATGATTATTAAGGTCCTTTCCAACCAAAACCATTCTGGGATTCTGGAATTCTTGGATTCTCTCATTCTCTTATTCTCTTATTCTTTCATTCTCTCATTCTCTCATTCTCTCATTCTCTCATTCTCTCATTTTCTCATTCTCTCATCCTCTCATTCTTTCATTCTTTAACTCTCTCATTCTCTCATTCTCTCATTCTTTCATTCTCTCATTCTTTCATTCTCTCATTCTTTAATTCTCTCATTCTCATTCTCATTCTCTCATTCTCTCATTTTCTCATTCTCTCATTCTCTCATCTCTCATTCTCTCATTCTTTAATTCTCTCATTCTCATTCTCTCATTCTCTCATTCTCATCCTCTCATTCTCTCCTTCTCTGATTCTCTCATTCTCTCATTCTCTCATTCTCCCATTTTCTCATCTCTCACATTCTTTCATTCTTTCATTCTTTCATTCTTTCATTCTCTCATTCCTTCATTCTCTCATTTTTTCATTTTCTCATTCTCTCATTCTCTCATCTCTCATTCACTCACTCTCATTCTTTCATTCTCTCATTCTCTCATTCTTCCATTCTCTCATTCTCTCATTTTCCCATTTTCTCATTTTCTCATTTTCTCACTCTCTCATTTTCTCATTCTCTTATTCTCTCAATGTTTGATTCAATTAAACCCCTTTCTGTTCACAAGGTTTGAATCTCTCTCTTTAATTTTTATGAATCTGAGTCACCTCATCCACATTTATAAACATTCCCCTGTCTTTTCTAGGTGAAAACACAGATTTGGGGTTTGGAATCTCAGATTTAGGGTTTGGAATTTCGGATTTGGGGTTTGGAATCCCAGAATTGGGGTTTGGAATCTCTCATTTGGGGGTTTGGAATCCCAGAATTGGGGTTTGGAATCTGGGATTTGGGGTTTGGAATCTGGGATTTGGGGTTTGGAATCCCAGAATTGGGGTTTGGAATCTCGGATTTGGGGTTTGGAATCCCAGATTTGGGGGTTTGGAATCTCAGATTTGGGGTTTGGAATCTCAGATTTGGGGTTTGGAATCTCAGATTTGGAATCCCAGATTTGGGGTTTGGAATCCCAGATTTGGGGTCTGGAATGTCAGTTTTCAGGAGATTCCTTGGGGAAGTGCTAATCCTGCCCCTGCAGGGCGCAGAGGCTCACAGGAAGGTGTCACCAGGTGCTGTCCCACCACGGAATTCAATCCAACTCCAATTCTGAAACCAAACTCTCCTTCAAAGCCCCTCAGCCCCGGAAGGTCCAAATCCAGGGGAAGGAATTCTGTTCCTCTGGGATTGTCTGATTTGCTCTGGATTTATTCTCCTTCCCTCTCAGGCTGCTCCTGGACCCAGCCAGAGCCTTTAAATCCTTTAACATTTGTATTTTAAATACAAAAAAATGCAATTTGTGTTACACTTTTGTGATCCTCAGTGCTTGTTTTGACTGCTGAGGGTTTGTGGAGTTAAAGAAATGCTAAAAATTGATCAATTAATTTCAAATATTGAGGCAATTCCTTACCTGATATAACCATTAATGACATATAGAAGGATATGTTCAAATCTTGGGATGAATATTTCTATTTTTAGCATTCCCATCCTCCCTTTTCAACCTTTCCCAAATCACTTCTCCGTGCAACTGCAATCCAAAGCAGAGCTCAGCCAATTTCCAGTCCAAATCACCTCCTGTGATTTGTCCCGAGATGAGCTGAAATATTCAGCAAAATGGAGCTTTTGAAGAATTCCCCACTTCCTTTGGCTGGGAGGAAGGGAAGTTGTAAATTGGATTTTGGAGCTGCTCTGCTCTGGGATTTTAAACCATTTACTGGAGGTTAAAAAGGAGTTTTGGTGTGGAGTTGTTGTGATTTATTTTAGATCCACTTTGCATTTTTTCTTCTCCCTCTGGGGTGAGAAATGAGGAGCAGAAAAGGAAAATCACAACAATTAATTCACCTTTTAAAGCTCCTCTCCTGGAAAAGGAGCAGAAAAAGTTGACCTTAAAGAAAAACAATCCCTGAAAAAGGCAAAAATCTTTCCATTCATTGCTGATCCAGCCTGTGTTTGTTCATTTGCTGCCCTACAGCTGCTGTTCTCTCTTAGCTAATTACCAGTGACATTTAATTCCAGCTCAAAGGAGCTCAGGGCTCTAAAAATAACCCCAAAGCACAAGTGAACAAAGCATTTGGCTGCCCTGAACCCTTTTCTTTTTATTTTTGGCAGCAGCAAAACACACCCTGGGAAGCAGAGGGGATTCTCTCTGGGTTTGGGGGAAATCTCAGTGCCTTTTTGGGGATCATCTGGGAATTCAGATCTCTGGATTTGGGGGAAATCTCAGCACCTTTTTGGGATCATCTGGGAAGCACAGGGCATTCAGATCTCCGGATTTGGGGGAAATCTCAGCCCCTTTTTGGGGTCATCTTCTCAACTGTGGTGCCCTGGGCTGGTTATTGAAGTGCTGGCTGTGGGACATCAGGAGTTTCAGGCATTAAATGCTCATTTTAGGTTTTGTTTGAATCTTTCAGGAGGATTTGGTGTCCTGGAGGGAGAATTTGGTGCCCTGGAGGGATTTTCCCTGGCAGGGAATGGATGAGATTTGGACCATTTCCATAACTTTGCCCCTAATTTTTGTTCTTAATTTTTGAAACCTCAATTTCTCTCTGACTTTCCCCACTGCCTGTTAATCAGAGAATGGGATTATCCAGGATTATGGGATGTTATCAGTTAAATTCCCAGTTCCTCCTGGATGCAGAATCCATCATCCAGGGGAAGAGGGAAAAGCAAACCCCACTGTGCTGAGTGGGATGAACATCCCAGAGCCTGGAAAAGCTCCACTCCGCCCTGCAATCTTTTCCACAGATCACTGGCAGGAGATTCCTGACGGATCTGCAGTTCCTGAGCTCCTGCAGAACATCCTTTTCCACGTCCTGCAGCACCTCATTGCAGGGCTGATGGCAGAGGAATTTCCTGCTGGTCCCTCCAAACCTGCTGGCAGAGCTTTTCCCATTGCAGCACCTGGAATGGTTGGGTTAAATCGCTGGGGAGTTGTGGGAATTTGGCCAAAAATCTTTAATATCCCCATCTCTGGATTCAGGAGTGTTTAGGTTAAATCACTGGGGAGTTGTGGGAATTCTGCCAAATCTCTTTACTTCTGGATTCAGGAGTGTTTAGGTTAAATTATTGGGCAGTTGTGGGAATTCTGCCAAAAATCTTTATTTCTGGATTCAGGAATGTTTAGGTTAAATCGCTGGGGAGTTGTGGGAATTTGGCCAAAAATCCTTATTATTCCCACCTGGGGATTCAGGAGTGTTTAGGTTAATCGTTGGGGAGTTGTGGGAATTCGGCCAAAAATCTTTAATATCCCCATCTCTGGATTCAGGAGTGTTTAGGTTAAATCATTGGGGAGTTGTGGGAATTCTGCCAAAAATCCTTATTGTTCCCACCTGGGGATTCAGGAGTGTTTAGGTTAAATCATTGGGGAGTTTTGGGAATTTGGCCAAAAATCTTTATTATTCCCACCTGTGGATTCAGGAGTGTTTAGGTTAAATCATTGGGGAGTTGTGGGAATTCTGCCAAAAATCTTTACTTCTGGATTCAGGAATGTTTAGGTTAAATTGTTGGGGAGTTGTGGGAATTTGGCCAAAAATCCTCATTATTCCCACCTGGGGATTCAGGAGTGTTTAGGTTAAATTATTGGGCAGTTGTGGGAATTCTGCCAAAAATCTTTACTTCTGGATTCAGGAATGTTTAGGTTAAATCGCTGGGGAGTTGTGGGAATTCTGCCAAAAATCTTTATTATTCCCACCTGTGGATTCAGGAGTGTTTAGGTTAAATCACTGGGGAGACAAGAAGTTTTGGGAATTCTGCCCAAAATCCTCACTATCCCCAGCTCTGGATTCAGTAGTGTTTAGGTTAAATTACTGGGGAGACAAGGATTTTTGGGAATTCTGCCAAACCCCTTTACCTCTGGATTCAGGAGTGTTTAGGTTAAGTCATACGGAAAAACATGGAACTCTGGGAATTCTGCCAAAAATCCTTAATATCCTCATCTCTGGATTCAGGAGTGTTTAGGTTAAATTACTGGGGAGACAAGGATTTTTGGGAATTCTGCCCAAAATCCTCACTATCCCCACCTGTGGATTCAGGAGTTTTTAGGTTAAAGCACTGGGGAGACAAGGATTTTTGGGAATTCTGCCAAATCTCTTTACCTCTGCATTCAGGAGTGTTTAGGTTAAATCACTGGGGAGACAAGGAGTTGTGGGAATTCTGCCCAAAATCCCCAATATCCCCACCTCTGGACTGGGGATGAGGATGTTCTCCACCCCAGAGGCTCCACAGCCTATTCCAGAGCTGTGTGTCACAGAGCTCCAGGCATCATCCCAAAGGGACCAGCCAGTTCCAGGTCACCTCAACCCCTGGCCTTTGGGAATTGCCGGTGGATCAGATTTTCCTTGGCCCCTTTTCCTGCGGGATTGGTGCCTCCAGCCCACTCCAGGCTCCGTCTGGCTCCTTCTGTTCCCCAATCCAGATGTTTGTTTTACCATCGGCATTTCCCCAAAGCCTCGGATAAACAAACAGCCAATCCCATCCCTCCGGAGTGAACATTCCCGGAGTGTTCCCGAGGTTAACGAGGATTTTCCTCTCTTGGAAAATGCGAATTCACGCAGCTCCAGAGCAGGGCTTGACCCCCGAAACTGCATCCAGCCTTTGCCAGGATGTCAGGAGAAAAGGCAGCATTCCAGAGCCTGGGATGAGCAGCACAGAGAGTAAAACCAGACTAAAACCCTGAGTAAAACCCAAGTAAAACCCCAGTAAAACCCCTGCCCTGAGTCCCCTTCCCACCACCACTTTCAAAAATGATTAATAAATGAGGCAATTTGCAGCTCCATCCGTGGAACTTTCAACCAAGCCTTTCCCCGGCAGATTCCTTTGAAATACCAAGTGGTTTTTTAATGGGAAAAATGACCCAAGAGCTCTTCCCTTTGCGTCCTGTTGTTGTTTATAATCACCAACGTCAGCTCGCCATGCTTCGCCCACTCCTCTTCCACGGCATTATTCATCCCAGCAGCAGCCAGGGGAGGAAGAGAGGCTCCTGTGATGGTTGTTTGGTAATCTTCTCCTATTTTTCAAACCCACACAGTGCACAGACAAGCTGTGTGGATTTAATTCAGCCCCAGTCCCCTCCTGACCAGCAGGATTTTTGCTCCTGTTCACAGATTCTAGGGTTCAAACCTGAGCTGTGCTCCCAGGGAATTCCTGGTGTTTTCACTGAGCAGGGATCAGGATGCTCTCCATCATTTTCCTGTTTGCTGGGAAGTTTAGCAAAGTTCATCGAGAGCTGCTTTGAAGTCAGAGTATGAACAAACATATAGGAGGAAAAGAGGCTCCTGAGATGATTGTTTTGTAATTTTCTCCTATTTTTCAAACCCACACAGTGCACAGACAAGCTGTGTGGGTTTAGCTCAGCCCAAATCCCCTCCTGACCAGCAGAAATTTTGTTCTTGATCATAGATTGGGGTTTGGGGTTCAAACCTGAGCTGAGCTCCCAGGGAACTCCTGGAGCTTTCACTGAGCAGGGATCAGGATGCTCTCCATCATTTTCCTGTTTGCTGGGAAGTTTAGCAAAGTTCATCGAGAGCTGCTTTGAAGTCAGAGTATGAACAAACATATAGGAGGAAAAGAGGCTCCTGAGATGATTGTTTTGTAATTTTCTCCTATTTTTCAAACCCACACAGTGCACAGACAAGCTGTGTGGGTTTAACTCAGCCCCAATCCCCTCCTGACCAGCAGGATTTTTGCTCCTGTTCACAGATTCTAGGGTTCAAACCTGAGCTGTGCTCCCAGGGAATTCCCAGGAAATCAGGATGCTCTCCATCATTTTCCTGTTTGCTGGGAAGTTGAGTGAAGTTCATCATCAGCTGCTTTGAAGTCAGGCTATAAACAAACATATAGAGAGGATTATTTATTATATTTAGGAATGTGCAGAGCCCCAGGCTGCTCCAAACACACTTCTGGCTCTTTAGAATTGTTGATAAATATCCCCAAGACATCATCAGGGAGCTGTGACAGAGGGCAGAGGTCACCAGCCAGGGTCACTGAGGTGGGCAGGACAGGGGAGAGGCACCACAATATTAATGAGCTGCAGGTTTATTAATATTCCCATAATAAAATTCCCATTGGGAAACTCTTCCTGTGTTGGTCCAAACCCCAGCCCTGGCTGCCAGCGCTGAAAGTTTGGTGCTGAGATGTCCTTGGGATCCTGGGGACACCAGTGGGGTGTGCTTTGAATCCCCAGGGGACATGGAGGGTCTGGAAAGAGAACAATCCCAGTTTTCCTGGGCTGGGAGGGTTGATTCTCCAGGATTTGTGCTCCCTGCCAGCTGCCAGCCCTGCTGAGCAGAGAGCTCACAGAGAGCTCACCAGCAGTTCTGTCTCCAGGCAGCTCTGAGCTCCTGCAGCCCCTCCAGCCCTGGCAGTGCTCACAGCAGCTCTGGGTGATGCCTTATCACTGGTAAAAATTCTGAGATGCAGAAAATACGAAAAGGGTATTTCCTTGGTTTAATAGGATCCCAGCTGCACACTGACCCAAGAGAGCGACGATATTCCCATATAGAATTTATGGACAGCCTAGATTAGCATCCCTATCCAAAAGTCTCCAATTAGAAGTCTAACAAATGAAGTAATTGCCCCCTTATTAAAATTACTTCCCCCAAAAAGGTTACAACTTAGTTTACAAAAACATGTCTCAGGGATGAGGCTCTGCTCAAGGTTGGTGCCTCATGTTCTTGAGATTGTGGGGATTGTTTTGTCTTCCCCAAAGAATTCTGAGCAGGGTGAGGGTACTAGGGTTATAAACATGTGGGGTTCTAGGGTGATAAACATGTAGGGTTGAGGGTTATGAACATGTAGGGTTGAGGGTTATAAACATGTAGGGTTAAGGGTTATAAACATGTAGGGTTGAGGGTTATAAACATGTAGGGTTGAGGGTTATACACATGTAGGGTTAAGGGTGATAGACATGTAGGGTTAAGGTTTATGAACATGTAGGGTTAAGGGTGATAAACATGTAGGGTTGAGGGTTATGAACATGTAGGGTTGAGGGTTATAAACATGTAGGGTTAAGGGTTATAAACATGTAGGGTTAAGGTTTATGAACATGTAGGGTTGAGGGTTATAAACATGTGGGACTAAAATATAGGGAGTGAAAAGCACAGGAATGGGGAAGGGTAAAAGGATATATAAAGAGAGTATAAAAGCATAATGAAAAACGACAAAAAAACCCATCAGGCATCATGGGGTTTCAGGTCTGGGCTGCCATTTGATCCCCAAATTACACCTTGGAGTCAGGGATCAGCCAGGCATGATCAGGATGTCTGGTGACACAGAGCAGCCACCCTCCTGCCGCGCCTGGCAGACGTGATTGCAGCTTCGTTAGCGGGCAGGGAGAGCCAGGAGAAACTAATTAAGGCAATCTGGAACGAATTGTCCCCAGAGGAGCTGATGGTGTGACAGGGACTGAGGCCAGCAGAGCCGCCAGAGCTCAGCAAGGATTTGGGGTTATTGAGTTAGAAACTCCTGGAGGTGAATTTTCACCTGCAGCTGATAAGGAGATGGGTGATCATCCCAGGGAATAATTCTGAGCTTGTTGGGAATGAAGAGATAAGTTAATGGGGGATGAGTTCAGTGGGATGGAGCACTGATGATCCCAGAGCACTTTTCCAGCCCAGGCTGGCATTCTGGGAATTGTCACCAACGTCCTTGTCTGGTTGTAATTGCACTGGGAGGGACAGAACATCCCGAACTGATGGCTCAGGAGCCAAACTGGGAATCATTCCCTCTTCCCACTGATTATTGGGATCCTTCCCAGTGCTTCAGCATCAAATCCCACCATGGAGCTGCTCGATTTGCTTTGGCTGGGATGGGGAAGGATAAATGTTGGGGTGCAGAAAGAAAGGGAGAATTCAGTAATGATTATTGGGATCCTTCCCAGTGCTTCAGCATCAAATCCCAGTGTGGAGCTGCTCGATTTGCTTTGGCTGGGATGGGGAAGGATAAATGTTGGGGTGCAGAAAGAAAGGGAGAATTCAGTAATGATTATTGGGATCCTTCCCAGTGCTTCAGCATCAAATCCCACCATGGAGCTGCTCGATTTGCTTTGGCTGGGATGGGGAAGGATAAATGTTGGGGTGCAGAAAGAAAGGGAGAATTCAGTAATGATTATTGGGATCCTTCCCAGTGCTTCAGCATCAAATCCCAGTGTGGAGTTGCTCGATTTGCTTTGGCTGGGATGGGGAAGGATAAATGTTGGGGTGCAGAAAGAAAGGGAGAATTCAGGGAATGATCTCTGGCTGTTCCTCCATTCGACACCCACTTTCTTCTCTGGGACAAACAAACACCCCAGCAGCTCATGGAATGGTCATTTGAAAGGGAAAAAATGGGGGAAAACAGAGTTAAAAACATATAGATCTGCTTAGAGCTGTATTAGGGTCATTACAGCTCCTGGTTTTTTCCCTCAGTGGAAATGGAATCAGCTTTTCAGCTCCTCAGGTTTAAATAGCAGCAGCAGCACTTGTCTTTGAGCAGGGAATATCCAACTGGAGGGAATATCCAATTGCAGGGAATATCCAATTGTAGGGAAATATCCAACTGCAGAGAATATCCAACTGTAGGGAAATATTTATCCAACTGTAGGGAAATATCCAACTGCAGGGAATATCCAATTGTAGGGAATATCCAACTGCAGGGAAAGATTTATCCAATGGGAGGGAAATATCCAACTGCAGATAAATATTTAACTGCAGGGAATATCCAGCTGCAGGGAAATATCCAATTGTAGGGAATATCCAGCTGCAGGGAAATATCCAACTGCAGGGAAATATCCAACTGCAGAGAAATATCCAACTGCAGCAAATATCTAACTGGAAGGAATCTCCAACTGCTTCCACTCAGCAGTGTCTGCAAACTGAGCCATTTGTTGCCTTGGTTTGCATTATGGATTTGAAGAACTGCTGCAGACTGAGCAGGAGCTGTTTCTCATTTCCCTCTCTGCCAGGAATCACAACCATCCATCCCAAAATTCAGCCTGGAGAGATCCAGGGACACCCAGGGCAACCCTTGTCTGAGCGAGGTTGAGACATGCCTTGAATAACTGTCAACAAATGACTTTTGGGATTGAAAAAATTGAATTTTTTTTTTTTTTAAATGTGTGGGGTTGAAGCTTCTGGGATTTCTCCTAAATTAGTTGATAGCCATTCCACGATCCTATGGAATACCTCCAATCATGAGATGCTTTTCAGGAAAAGAAACATTTCAGCTTTTTCCCCAAGGATTTCCAGCTGATCTCCGCCTTGCTTGGAAGGGAAAGCTGAACTTGGGCATTTCATAGGTGATTCCATTTCTGCCTCTGCCATCTGAACAAAATTACAAAATATAACAATTTAGCAATGATAACAAAGGATGAAGAGATCAACCCGATGGATGTGCAGATTCTCCCTGGAATTCTCCAATTCCGAGGGATGAATTAATTTTATTTTTCCATTTCTGCCTCTGCCATTTGAACAATAATTACAAAATATAACAATTTAGCAATAATAACAAAGGATGAAGAGATCAACCCGATGGGTGTGCACATTCTCCCTGGAATTCTCCAATTCTGAGGATGAATTAATTTTATTTTTCCTTTTCTGCCTCTGCCATTTGAACAAGAATTACAAAATATAACAATTTAACAATAATCACAAAGGATGAAGAGATCAACCCAATGGATGTGCAGATTCTCACTGGAATTCTCCAATTCTGAGGATGAATTAATTTTCTTTTTCCTTTTCTGCCATTTGAACAACAAAGGCTGAACAGATCAACCTGATGGGTGTACAGAATCTCCCTGGAATTCTCCAATTCTCAAATTCTCCAATTCTCCAATAATTCCAGGGATGAGTTAATGTTTTTTCCCCTTTTCCAGTGCCACTTGAGGATCACATGCAGAGGTCCATGTGCTCCGTGACTCATGGCAAGGGAATATCCCATGCGTGTGAGAGACACCGAGTGCCTCACCCTCAACCTTAGAATAAATCATTATCTGCAAGAAATAATCTGCAAGAAATCAAAGGGGATGAATTCATGCCGGGGAAGAACTTGGTCAGCTCTGAAAGCAGCAATTTGGCTTTGGAGAAACAGCCAATATTAAAATATTAATGGTGAGAGTGTGGTGCTGCTGGCAGTCCTGGAGATGAGGATTCTCCATCAATCCAGAGCCAACTTCTCCAGGCTTTCCTATCTTTGCTCTTCCACGTGGAAATCCCTCAGTGGAGGGTGGAGGAAGGAGCTGGGGAGGGTTTGTGAGGCTAAAAGTGTTGAGATTTGGGTTTCCTTCAGTGGAAATGCAAAACTGAACAGCAGGGTGAGGATGTTGTGAGTTCCTTCTTCACCCAAGGTGAGACACAGAGCTGAGCTGAGTCATTGGCTTGAGAGATTTTGGGAGTTTTTCACCTTCTCTTTCTTCAGGGGAGTTGGAATGTTCTAATATTGGAATGTTCTACTGTTTGAATGTTCTAATGTTGGAATGTTCTGATATTTGAGTGTTCTAATGTTGGAATGTTCTACTGTTTGAACGTTCTAATATTGGAATGTTCTAATATTTGAATATTCTGCTGTTTGAATGTTCTAATGTTAGAATGTTGGAATGTTCAAATGGTTGAACGTTCTAATATTGGAATGTTCTAGTATTTGAATGTTCTAATGGTCTGATATTTGAATATTCTAATTTGGGAGTTATTTCAACACCCTCCTGGTGGAGCTCTTGCATATTCAGGTATTGAAATGCCCTTTGCTGTAAATCAATTCAGGTATTGAAATGCCCTTTGCTGTAAATCAATTCAGGTATTGAAATGCCCTTTGTTGTAAATCAATTCAGGTATTTAAATGCCCTTTGCTGTAAATCAATTCAGGTATTGAAAAGCCCTTTGTTGTAAATCAATTCAGGTATTGAAAAGCCCTTTGTTGTAAATCAATTCAGGTATTGAAAAGCCCTTTGTTGTAAATCACACCCTGCTTTTCTGCACTTGTTGAGGAAAGGAACTTTGCCCAGCTGAGTGCTTCCAATTAAGACTTTTAATTTTTAATAGACTTTTTAACACCTCTAACAATCCTAAGCCAGAAGCTGGAGGTGAAGCAGCTCCACCAGTTCTGTGCCAACCTCTGCCTGGAGCTGGAGCTCAGTTTGAACCCTCAGCACTGAGATTTTCCCTTCCCAGACCTGATCCAG
>NW_028148028.1:0-978 GCF_008360975.1 Lichenostomus cassidix | reverse complement strand
ACACAGAGCCTTGGGCTTGATACCAGAAGGGTTAATTCCATTTTTATTGTGCTTGTGAACTTATAGCAGGGAAACAAAGCATGCAAGGTCTGCTTTCCCAGCGAGGATGGTTGGAAGAGAAAAAGAAAACATCTGGCTAAAGAGTGCAGTGATGGAAAAAATAAGGACTGGATCTGGGAACTTGGGGTGGGTTTTATGGTAATGGTTAATCGTAATACACATGTAGCCACTGTAGATAAACACTTGTAGAATCACGTGTCCATGTAAGGTTAGGAGTTATCCCCTCTTGGACCTCAGGCCTGAATAAATGATGCTCTCTTTAACACCAAATTAGCGTTAAGGAGTCTTCTTTGGATATTTGAGAGATTTGGTGACAGCAGGGCCACACAGCACCAAGGAGTCCACTGTGACACTATGGAACCTCATAGAACCAAAGAGACCATTGTGACAATGCATGACACCATGGAACCAAATGTCTATTGTGACACTGCAGATCCAAGGAGACCATTATGACACCGAGAAACTTAATGTAACCAAAAAAAAAGGTACATTGTGACAGAGAAAAGCCTCATGGAACCAAAACTCCATTGTGACACTCTGGGGCTGCATGGAACCAAAAAGCCATTGCAACACATCAGGGCTGCATGCAACTAATAGTCCGTTGTTATACTGCAGATCCAAGGAGACCATGGTGACACTATGGAACCTCCTGGAACCATGGGTCCATTGGGACACATCAGGGCCTCACAGAACCAAGGACTCCACTGTGACAGTGGGAAACCTCACGGAATCAAGGTGACCATGTTACACTATGGAACGTCATGGAACAAAGGACCCATGGTGACACTGAGGATACAAGGAGACCATGGTGACACTGAGGAACCTCATGGAACCAAGGGTCCATTCTTACACTGGGGAGCCCTGTGGAACCAAGGGCACAATAGTGACACTGTGAGACTCCAAGGGACCAAGGCAGCA
>NW_028148027.1:92500-99903 GCF_008360975.1 Lichenostomus cassidix | reverse complement strand
TGCGTCGGTGGGAAACTTCTGTTATTGTGTTGTTGTTGTTTATTCTGTTCCATTCTATGTATTTACTAGCAAAGAGCTGTTATTTCTTTTTCTACATTTTTTCCTGGAAGCCCTGTAATTTCAAAGTTAAAATAATTTGGAAGGTGGGCTCTTCTTTTTATTCCAGAGAGATTCCTGCCCTCCTTGTCAGACATTTTTCTTTTAAACCAAGACCCTTTCCTATGGAAAAGAGCCATACTTGGAGGCCTGGCACCCATGATCAAACATGGGGTTCTGCCTCCTAAGCTTGCAAATATCTGCAGATTGCTCCCAAGCAAAACCAGCCAGGACCAACAGCTCGAGCTGGTCTTGGCCTCCTGGGGGCTCTCTCAGCTGGCCCTGAGACTCTGAGATGGAAAAGTTTCTTTCCTGTGGGAAAGAGCCATCATTTGAGACCAGGCATCGGCAGCCAAAACCAGGATTCTGCCTCCTAAAATTACAAACATCTGAGGATTGCTCCCAGACAAAAGCTGCAAGGATCAACAGCTCAGGCTTGGATTCCCAGGGGCTGCCCCTCAGCTGCCCTTGAGACACTGGGCTGGAAGTGTTTCCTTCCCATGGAAAAGAGCCAACCTTCAAGGCCAGGTGCCTGGGCCAGAAACTGGGATTCCACCTTCCTAAAATTGCAAACGTAGGAGGATTGCTACCAGTTGAAAGCTGCCAGGATGGCCGGCTATGGCTGACCTTGGACTCGCAGGGAAAGAACGGGAAAGCGTTGGGGTGGCACAGCCAGACACTCCGATTCCCCACAGCATCCTCGCCCCACCCTGTGCTCCAGCCCTGCCTGGTGCCCCCCACTGCCCAAAGCCCCATACCCGGTTCTTCCTGAACAGCAGCTGATCCATGGAGCTGCACTGGAGCCTCTGCTGGTCCTGGGCCTGTGGCTGATGGGGTCACAGCTAGAGCAAGTGGAGGGCACCAGGAGGGAGGTCCTGGGACAGATGGGCCAGGATGGTGGGGGGAAGGTCCCAAGAGGATGGGGGGGACAAGGGACCCTGGGGAGGTGTTGGGATGGAGGGAGTGGAATCCTGGGCTCAGAGCCCCAGCAGAGGTTGCAGCTACCAGTGTGCTGCAAGTGCCGCGACTGTAAGAGTGTGTGGGGATCGACTGTGACAGTGTGTCAAAATCCACTGTTGTGATTGACTGTTGCCATGGCAATGCTCCAAACAGCTCCCGAGACTCGAAGGGCATCCTTGAACAGGCAGGGAGCAAGAAGAAGCTGGGGTTGTCCAGAGTTGGGAAGGACTAATCCGAAAGATGGCAGAGCTGGAATTGCGACAGCCAAGAGGAGCCAGAAGTTGCAACAGGAACAGCCCTGCAGACAGCGAGTGCAGGGAGGAAGGAGGGGAACGAGGCGCTGAGGGCACCTGAACGGGGATCTCAGGGAGCCCAAAAGGAATGTTGGGCTTTGGCAAAGCTGCTGTGGAGACAGAGGCAGTTCCACAGCTCAATCCCTGGCCTGGGCCCTCCCAGAACGCTTCAGCTATGGAGCTGGTGAGTTTGGAAGAACAACAGGGTCCAATGGACACTACAACAGGACCCCATTGGAAACACGGCCTTGACCAGGACAAACACAAGGGTTGATGAGCTGAGATAAGGAACTGGGAGAAAACACTCCAAGGACAAAACAGGCTAAACTGAAGCTGCTGTAAAGTGAAATTTATTAGTAACAGAGTCAGAGGAGGATAATGAGAAGTAAAATAAGCCCTTAAGACACCATTCCTGCCCCCAGCCTTCCCACTGATAGCACAGGGGGAACAGGGTATGGGGCTTTGGGTCAGTTCATCACCAGAACCTTCTTGTGCTGCTTAGGGAGAGGAGTTCTTCCCCTGCATTGCTGTGAGGTTCCTCCCATGGGAGACAGCTCTCCATGAACCTCTCCAGCATGGGTCCAAAACTCTCAAGCAGCAGCACACACACTGCTGCAATGTAAGCTCCTCCCACAGACAGACCTCCCAAAACTGCTGCAGTGTGGCTCCCTCATCCACAGGATGCAGACCTCCGAGGCCAGGCTGTTCCATCTCGGGAGCAAGGCCTCTCTCTCTATGGGGTCTCCCAGTGGATCACAGCCTCCTCCAGGCATCCACCCGCTCCGGTGTGGCTCACCTTCCCATGGGCTGCAAGTGAATCTCTGCATCCCCATGGACCCCATGGGCTGCAAGGGGACAACCTGCTTCACCATGGTCTCACCAAAGCCGGCAGAGGAAATTTGGCTCTGGCACTAGGAGCACCTCCTCCCCCACCTTCTCCACTGACCTTGGTGTCTCCATGTTGTTTTCCCTCACATGTTCTCAGCTCCTCCTTCTTCTCTGGCTAGAATGAACTATATATGCATGTTGTTTTGATTTTCTTCTTAAATATGTTATCACTGAGGTGTAACCAACATCTCTAATTGGCCCAGGCCACATTCCCTTAGATTTCACTTGGTTCCTGCAGTCGCCCATGAAGTCCTGGCAGCTCTGTGTAGGTCACCTGGGGATCCTGGGGTGTGGTGGCACGGGGGGATGCTGCAAGAGACACTGGCTGTGGGATTGGGGAGGGGGTGACACCCGTGGGTGATGTGTCCCTGCGTGTGCCACCCTGTACTCACCTCCCATTTGCTTGGTGATCACGACGTGGGTGTACAGCATCTCCCCCTCCTCTGGGGGCTCCGGAGGGACCCTGCTGGCATAAGGGGGTGTGTGGGAGGGGATGGGAGGTGTTGGGAGTTGGGATAAAAGGGGAGTCATGGCTGGAGCCTCCCACTCACCTGTCCTGGTGCTTCCTGGTGGCTGCAAAGGAAGGAGATGGGGTGACTGTGGGGTCCTAAGGCCATGACCACACTCAAAAATCCTGAATCCCAACTGGACCCCCAATTCTCCTCAGGACCCCTGAGTATCCCTGAAGTGTCCCATAACCCCTGAACCACCTTGGCGCTCTGTATATCCTGAGCCTTTAGAACCCCAAGCCCAATGGGAGGGGACTCTGCAAAGTCCCCCAGGATCTCTGAAAGAATCCCCAACATCCCTGCTTGATCCTCCAGCACTGCCCCAAATCCTTGTCAAGCACTGTGATTGCTGCCCCATACCTCCACATTCTAGAGGGCTGCCCACCTCCGCAGGCCCCCCATTGCCCCCACTGTCACCCACCCATGCTGTTCCACCGTTGCAAAGCCACAGCTACACCCAGGAGCAGGAGCAGGAACACGAGGGACCCACTGACCCCTGCAGCCACTGCTGAGGACAGAGAGGGACATATCAGCATCACCTGTCACTCTAGGGGTCCTGCAACCCTGGTGACCACGTGTGACCCCACCTGTGCCCCAGTGTCCCTGTGGTGTCACCTCCAGGGCCAGCTCTGGGCTGAGTGCCTGGAACACACGGTGCTCATCCAGCTGGTTGGTGGCCATGCACTGGTAGATGCCAGAATGTCCCACATCGATGTCCCCAAGCTCCAGGAGAGGACCCTGGGCAACCTCACTCCCGTTGTGCAGCCAGGTGAAGGTGACAGGTGCTGAGCCCACCTGCACCGAGCAGCGCAGGGTCACGGGGTCACCTGCATGCACCTGGAGTGCCAGGGGGCCAGGGGTGATGGTGGCATTGGCCACGGGCACTGTGGGGACAGAGACGGGGCTGAGGGTGGGGGAGGGGATGGCATCAGGTGTGGGGGAGGGGGGCGATGGGGCAGATGGGTGGGATGGGTGGAACTGGGGATGCCGTCAGTGGGATCTCCCCCAGCCCAAGGGTCCTACTCACCCAGGATGGTGACATTCAGAGTGGGGCTCTCGGCCACGTTGTCCCCGTTTCTGACCCGGCACTGGTAGTGGCCGCTGTCATTGTCCGCAATGTGGCGCAGCTCTAGGCGGGGGCCAGTGCGCAGCAGTGTTCCCGAGCCCTCCCGGTGCCAGGAGAAGGACAGGGGACCTTTCCCGTGGCCACTGCACAGCTCAGCACCAGGCTGTCACCCAGTGCCACCTGTCCCCCGGCGGGCTGTGCCGACAGGGACACCCCCGAGAGTGGGACCCCTGCAGGATGGGGACACCAGGAGACAGTGAATAACTTGGGGAAGGGGGATCAGAGAGAAATGGGAGGACCCCAGTGAGGATGAAGGGGGCCCAGAGAAGGGGAGAGACTTGGAAAGTGGTAGAAGGGAGCCCAGGGAGGAATCGAGGGGATTCAGGGAGGACACCTGGAGAAGGATGGGGGGACCCCAGGGAGGAGTGTGGGGACCCAGACCGTGATGGGAGGACCAGGGAAGCATAGGAGGACCTCAGAGAGGGGTAGGTGGACTCAGGGAAGGGGTCGGTGCAGGATGGAGGGAGTCGGGACAGTGATGGGGGGACCTCGAGAGGAATTCAGGATGCGGTGAGGGAGAGGTGGATGGACTCTGGGGGCAATCAGGGTGAGCAGGGCAGTGATGGGGGAGCCGGGAAAGGATGGGGCGACCTGGTCACAGTGTCAGGGAGATATGGGGGTACTCAGGCAGGGCTGGGGTACCCGGGGAGGCTGTGGGGGTTGCCGTGCCCATCCCCGCACTCACTGCGCACCGTGACGCGGAGCCGGGCGCTGCTCTTCCGCACGGCCCCTCCCTCGGAGCGCACCTCGCAGCTGTAACTGCCTGAGTGGGAGACCCCCACGGCGGGCAGCAGGAGCTGAGGGGACCCCTGCGGGCCCCCCAGCAACTGCCCGTCCCTGTAGAAGAGGTGCAGGAGGGGAGCTTGGGGCCGCAGGGGGCTGGGGGTGCTGAGGCAGCTGAGATTCAGGGGGGACGCCTCGGTGGGCTCGGGGGGACCCTCCAGCTCCAGCACCGGCATAGAGAAAAGCTCTGAGGAGATGGGAGGTGGGAATGTGACTTCAAGGTCACTGGGAAGTGGGTGTGGCGTTGTCTGGATATCGGGGTTTCGGGGTGCTCACCATGCACTGTCACTGTCACTGGCGCTGACTTCACCCACAGCGGGAGCTCAGAGTCCACCCAGGCCCCGCAGCAGTATTGGCCACTGTGGTGCAGCTGCAGGGGGGACAGAGACAGCTCGGTCCCATCGAGGGGCCTCCCCACCTCCTTGTCCCCAAGATAAAAGCGCACCCCAGTGACTGATCTGTCCCGCCAGCTCCGGCAGCGCAGTGTCACCGTGTCCCCCTCCAGCAGCGCCCATGCTTGCACCTGCAGTACCAACCGCTCTGTGGGACAGGGGTGACCTGTCACACCGGTCAGTTCCAGATGGCACCAAGACAACCCCATTGGGTCACACACAGGGGTTCCCAATTCCAACAGGATGTCCCCTTGCACTGGGACACTCTGTGATGTCCCCATGTGCAGGGGACAGGCTCTTGTCACACAAGGGTGTAACCAAGGAAGCAGAGCCCACCCAGAACCATCAGGGTCCCCGCGGGTGCCATGCTGGGGACAGAAACCTCCCTCACCATTTGCAATGGACACAGGAGGGCTGATCCCAGTGCCAGGTCTGTCACACATGTAGGTTCCTTTCTCTGTCACAAAGAACTGATCCCATTCCTCCTTCCCCCAGAGCTCCCCATCCTTGTACCAGGTGGTGAAACCGGATGTCCCTGAGCCTTGGCAGGTCAGTGTCACTCTGTCCCACAGCACCGCTGGCGTCCAGGGGGGCTGCACAAGAAGCTAGGTGGTCTGAGCACCTGCGGGTGACAGGGGACACCAGCCTGCCAGGGCCAGTGTGGGACTGGGGACAGTGGGGCAGGGACATGGCATTCCTTGGGGACTCACCAGCGAGGCTGAGGGTCTGGGCTGGAAGGGAGAAAGGAGAGGGGCTGGGTGGGGGTGGCACCGCAGGGACAGTGGCACCAGGGCACACCTGAGTGAAGTCTGTTCCCAACTGTCCCCATGGGGACACTGGTGTGGCACAGAGGTCTCATGGACAGGAACACACTGGGCACCCCTGGCTCAGGTAGGTCATATGGACTCTGTGGACACCGCGGCAATGGTGACATGCTGGCAATAGTCACCTCCACCAGTCCCACAGAACACCCCTCCATATCCACATCCCCATGGCTCTGTGCCTATGATCCCATTCCAGTGGCATCTGCCCCCATGGGCTGTCCTCATGTTGCTTGACCCTTGTCCCGGTCCCTGCAACCCCGTCCCCTTGTCCCTGTACCCACAGCTGGTCCAGCCCCAGGATGCCTCTCCTCACACCTCATTCCCCCATTCTTGTTCCCTGTTCTTGTCCCCACAGCCACCCCATGGCCCCAGTCACATCAGGGTCCACACACATGGACTGGGTTTGGTGGCATTGGGGACCTCAGGGGACCCCGCAGCCCCCTGTGCCCCCTCCCCACTACTCTCAGCCTCACCAGGGCCATCCCTGGAGCATCAGGCCAGTGCCCAAGGAACTCACCCCACAGGAGAAGTGCCATCTTCCCGGCCATCTCGGTGTCGCTGGCCACCCGAGCTGGATATCACACACTGACTGCGCCAACTGTCCCCTGGGTGGTGGCTCTTCGGATTAAGGGGAAGGAAGCGAGGTCAGGTCTCATCTCGCCGTGTGGGTGGCCCTTGGTGGGGGCAGGGTGGGGACAGGCTGGGGACATGGAGGGACATGATGAGGACACGGTGTTGTGAAGAGTGGGGGCTCAGGGGATGTGGGGAGCTCAGGATGGGTGTCCCGGGGCAATGGGGCTCCAGGGAATGAAGGTCCTGAGGAGGAGAACTCACAGGGAATGGCTGTCTGGGTATTGGGGGTCCCCATGCAGGGGGGTTCAAGGATGGGGGTCCCAGGGGAACATGGCATGTGGGTCCCAGGGCATGAGTCATGGCATGTGGGTCCCAGGGACAGGGGTGTAGGGGGAAATGGGGGGACCCTTGAGAACAGGGGATCCTTGGGAAATGGGGGCCCATTGGATTCAGGGAATGAGGGTCCAGGGACACAGGAATTCTGTTATCGTGGTTCCAGGGAGGTGGGACCTAAGGAATGGGGGTCCTATTTTTGGGTTCCCTGGGGAATGAGGGTCCCAGGAATGGGCAGTGTCTGGGTGGGCATGTGGGTTGAGCTCCTTCACTGGGTGACTCAGGTTTTGGGGAGACCCAGGGCACAGCAAAGCCCCCAGACTGGGGAGCACCTCATGAGGATAGTGAGGGCCTCCAATGTACTCCTGGGATGCGCCATTCCTAAGTGAGGATTTTGCCTTTCTGTTTCTTTTTTTCTTATTTTCCACATTTTCACACTACCACCCCCACCTTGCCCTGCCCCAGTCCCAGGCTCAGCAATCCCAGGGAGCATCTGAGCAGGGAACAGGTTGGGGGGACCGAAGAAAGGGGTTTCAGGGAGTGCAGGGGTTTTGGGGAGGGGTGGGGGGGCTGTGGGGGATCGGGGTGTCTGTCTGTGTCCCTCAACACTTTCACTTTCCTTTTCC
>NW_028148027.1:0-90000 GCF_008360975.1 Lichenostomus cassidix | reverse complement strand
CACCCGCAGTGGCACTCAGACCAGCTGCTCCCCGTGAGTTTCGCAAAGGAAGCCATTGTCTCTCATTCTCTGTCACCTGAGCCGCCATTGCCAGGTGGAGAGGCGGCTGAGCTCGCGCCACAGCTCCCCCTGCAGCCGCGGGGGAATCATTGCACCTGCCCAGCCCAGCTGGGAGCCAACAGTGCCCCTGCCGGCTGTGACTGTAACTGCACCGAAGTGGAAAGTGCTTGACAGCTGACAGAAGGCTGTTGTTGGGTTTCTGGTGGGACATGGTGCTCCCAGGAGTGAGAAGACATGGGGACCCAAGGATAGGGTCCCAGGGGAATGGTGGTGTCTTGGTTTGAAAGACAGGTGTCTGCCAAGAGAGGTTGAACCCCCCCCCCCTAGAACAGAGAATGTGATTTTTCTTTCCCTCCCTCTGAATTATTTAATTTTGTAAATCAAGGGCTTTCGGGCAAAGGTATGGGAAAAAAGGAATATCAGTTCTTTACTAGTATCTATAAACAAGCAATAACAATAATAGCAACCACAACTAGAACCAGAAAACCAATAGCAGATAACTTTTGAGCTGCTGAGCCTTTTCCCGTGTGGTGTAATCATGGTTGCAAGCAGCAGGGGAGCTGTTGAGCTCCCGGCCGGGCAGGGCAGGTGCAATGACTCCTGAGCGGCTGCAGGTGGCGCTATGGTGCAGGGTCAGGTCAGCCTCAGGCAGCTGGATGATGGCGGACAGGCTGAGAAAGCAGGCAACCAGGCAGCTCGGAGCGGCAGGAGGCAGGGGTGGACGCCCGCTCCCTCCCGGCTAGCAGCGAGGTAGGAAGGATTTCTGCAGTCACAGCAGACGCCGCTGTCTCGTGCGGCAGAAGGCAGAGGCAGGCAGCAGAGGCAGCCAGACTCTCCCGGCGGCAGCTGCGGGAAAACGCAGCCCGGGGAAAACGCGCCCTTCCCAGTGGGAAGAAAAAGTTGAATCAAAGCTCACCCAGCCAGGAGAAAAGAAAAACCGGGCACAGTTGGATTTTCCACTGGTAGCAGCTGGAAAGGAAAGAGAGAGCACCCTCTCCTCTCAGCATCCGAGCCACGAGAGAGCGTTCCCAGGGCTGGCTCTTCCCTTACCCTGCCCTGCCCAAAGCCCAGCTTTTGTCTTTTACAAAAGACTTGATCGTTCTAAACATCTAACTATTTGTTGCTTAGTAACAGGAATGGGAAGAAATTCTCAACCCCCGACAGGTGGTTAATGGAATATGGGTTCTGAGGAGATGGGGTGCAGGGAATGCAGGTGCCATGGGGATGGGGCATGGATGCGGGGGTTCCAGAGATGGCATTCACAGGAGATCATGGGCTCCAGGGATTTGGGATGCAGGTCACAAGGTTGGGGCTGGTGGGGGAATGGGGGCATAGGGGAATAGGACCTCCCATTAGAATGGGAGGTCCTGTGGGAATGGGGGACTCATGGGATGAGATCAAGGGGATTGGGGATTTTGGGAAATGGGAATCCCAGGATGGGGATCCAAGGGAGACGGGACATAAAGAATGGGGTCCCATGGTTGGGTCCCAGGGGAATGGGGGTCCCAGGGACTGGCAGTGGCTGGGTGGGCATGTGGGTCACAGCTCCTTCCTTCAGTGCCTCAGATTTTGGGATGACCAGGGTCTGCTGCAATCCCCCAGGTGCTCCTGCCCTGGAGGCCACCCAGGATGGTTCCAGGTTGCTGCAGGACTGTGCCCCCAAACCCGGGGCATTTTCCTCTTTTACTTCTTTCCTTATTTTCCTCACTTTCACACCTCATGCCCCACTCTCGTCCCCTCCCAGTTCCTGGCCCAGCAATCCCAGGGAACCCCTGAGCAGGGAACAGACTGGGGGGACCACAGGGAGAGGGAAAAGTGGGGCTGGCAGGCTGTGAATGATGAGGGTATCTGG
This sequence comes from Lichenostomus cassidix, assembly GCF_008360975.1. Lineage (NCBI taxonomy): Eukaryota > Metazoa > Chordata > Aves > Passeriformes > Meliphagidae > Lichenostomus > Lichenostomus cassidix. Next base: position 88,088 of record NW_028148027.1, on the reverse strand, counting down.
TTGTGCCCCCCAACACTTTCACTTCTCTTTCCTTCAGCATGAGGAAGAGGCCATTTGTGCTGAGAGTCAGACATGAAGGTGCTTCTGTCCTGGGGAGCACATCCAGGGGGGTCCTGTCCTGGGGCAAAAAGGGCTCTTCTGGTTTGGTGACACATCTGGGTGGAGGTCTGGTCATGGGGGGTCCTTGCTCTGGGGGTGACACATCCTGGGAGATCGCTGTCCCAGACTTGGCACATCCTGGGCACTCCTGTCTCAGTGGAGTCCTGACCACCCCCCTGTCACCTGTGGGGCACTGTGACCACTGAAGTGCCCCAACTTCAGACATGTCCTATAATGACCTTGCCTGGACAATGGCAATTCTCAGACTAAATTGGATTGAATTTCCTTATTCCCAATTGGTTGAGACGAAATTATGCATCCATAGGATACAAGTAAAATGCTTTTCCCACACCATTTTTTACGAGTAAAAGAAAAAAATTCAGCCAAATCAAACTGACAAAGATAAAATGGCCTGGTTTATAGGATCTTTTTGAGAGTTGGTCTCCAAACAAGTCACTCACAATAAAAACAAAAACAAATCACAAAGCACTGAGACTATATGGTTTGCTTTAGGACTCCATCCATGCATCCCACAGCAGCATTTGCTTTGAAAAGTAAGGAGTGTGGAATCTCCCTGAGCATCCAACAGGTCCATGTGATTGTTCCCTGTCTGCTGGGCAGTAACACACCGTATAAGGAAGGCTTTTCTTAGGCCATATTTATAAACTCTTCCCGTTTTTTCTCATTCACACCCTGAGACTTGATTTATTTCCCATGGATTCTGCTCCCAAAAATAGAATAACTCTTTCCATCCTTGGACCACTGCACAGGAATTTGTGGAAATGCCTGTGTGTCCCTCAGGGTGTGATTCCCTGGTAAATCCCCTCCATCCTGCCCTGAATTCCCCTGCCTGGGCACTCCCTGCTCCTGCTCTCACCCCTGTGATCCCAGGATCCATGTGTTGAGCCCCTGATCAATATTTCCACACTTTTCCCTCTCATCTGGCAGCCACAGCCAGAACCCAAACATTCCTTCAGGGAGATTCCAAAGGGCTGCAGGTTTGAGACAGGAAGGAGGAGGGTCCAGGTCAGGTTGTTGAGCAGATTGTTGTTGTCTTTGCAGAAGGTCTGGGGCTCTCTCAGTCCTTTGGCCAGAGGGACAAAACGATCAATTGCTGCATTTCCGGACTGGTTCCCTCACAGCTGCCCCTGCACGGTTGGTTTCCACCCAGCCCTGCTCTGAAAACCATCAAAGGCCCTCACAGAGCCACTGCTTGAGCTCCAGTTGGTTTCTGTGCTTCTTGCAGAGCTGAGCAAACCACAGCCAGGCCTTTTTCCCCCACACAATTCTCACCTTTGAGCAGCTCTAAAGCTGTGAGAATCAAAGGGGGCCAAGGGGGCAGGTGGGAGCCTCAGAGCAGGGCTGGCAAAAGCTGCTCTTCTCAAGTCAGCTCCAGTTTTCCATCCCAGTGCTGGGGGCAGGGGGCAGGATGGTCCTCGGATGTTCTGGACAGAGGAGGGACAGTCAGGAAGGTCACACGTATTTCATCTGGAAGGTCTCATCCTCATCCTTGTTCTCAGCATTGAGGCCCTGCAGGGGGAGTGAGGGGTGGTGGTTATGGCAGGTTGTTGGGGTTTCTGTTACTCCTGTGGGGGCTTCTTACCCACAGAAGGGCCTTGGGGGTCTGCAAGATTGGAGGGGAAGGGGCTGCACCTTGGGGCTCTGAAAGGCAAAGGGGGGCTCCGAAATTGAAGAGGTGCTGTTAAGGGGGACATAGAGGGGATGGAGCATTTCCCAAGTTGTGGCACCCCAGAGATCACAATGCCCCACTGGGGACACTGGGGGTGGACAGAGCCTTCCCTGGACTGGAGATTCCAGGATATGTCACCCCCAGAACAGGGACCCCCCAGGACAGGACCTCCCTGGATGTGCTGCCCCAGCAATGAACCTGCCCCCCTCTTCCAACTTCCAGCACAAACAGCCTCTTCCTTCTGCTGCAGGAAAAGGAAAGTGAAAGTGTTGGGGGACACAGCCAGACAACCCATCCCCTAGCATACCCCCCTATCCCTCCCCGAAAACTCTGCACTCCCATTTTCCCACTCCCTAGGGTCCCCCAGACCTGTTCCCTGCTCAGCTGCTCCCTGGGATTACTGAGCCAGGGACTGGGATGGGTGCCAGGTGGGGGTAGTAGTGTGAAAATGCGGAAAACAAGAAAAGAAAAGAAATAGAGAAAGGCAAAATCCTCACTTGTTAATGGCAAATCCCTGGAGTACATTGGAGACCTTCAGTGTCCTCATGAGATGCCCCCCAAGCACCCACCATTTCCCCCACACCCCTGTCCCTGGGACCCACACGCCATGACTCAAATCCATGGTTGCCATGTTCCCCTGGGACCCCCATCCTTGAACCCCCCTGCATGGGGACCCCCAATACCCAGACAGCCATTCCCTGTGAGCCCTCCTCCTCAGGACCTCCATTCCCTGAAGCCCCATTGCCCCGGGACACCCATCCTGAGCTCCCCACATCCCCTGAGCCCCCCACGCCTGGGAACACCATGTCCCCATCATAACCCCACCCTGCCCCCACCAAGGGCCACCCACTTGAAGATGAGATGTGACCTCGCTTCCTTCCCCTTAATCCGAAGAGCCACCACCCAGAGGACAGGTGGCCCCAGCAGTGTTTGACAGCCAGCCGGATGGCTGAGGACACCGGGATGGCTGGGAAGGTGGCACTGCTCCTGTGGGGTGAGTGACCTGGGCACGGGCCTGATGCCCCAGGGATGGCCCTGGTGAGGCAGAGAGTGGGGGGGGTGGGGCACAGGGGGGCTGTGGGGTCTCCTGAGGTCCCCAATGCCAGCAGAGCCAGTCTGTAGGGGTGAAGACTGGTGTGACTTGGTTGTAGAGTGTGGAGAGGAACAGGGGGACAGCAATTTGGGGACGGTAATGCAGGGACAGAGACAAGAGGACAGGTACCATGAGGTGGTGGGGACAAGAGCTTTGGGGCTGCTGGCAGTGCTGTCTCGGCCTGCCCACAATGTCCCCACGTCCTGCATCAGCCTGGAGTGGCCACAGTGTCCCCATCCCTGAGACATCTGTGTAACTCTGATGTCCCAACAGGCACAGTTTGGGGACACCCTTTGCCTGGGTGCAGCTGTCGCCTTGGGGCCACCCTAACCCGGCCCTGTCCTTTCTCCCTTCCAGCCCAGACCCTCAGCCTCGCTGGTGAGTCCCCAAGGGATGCCATGTCCCCACCCCGCTGTCCCCGGCCCTGTGCTGGCGCTGGCAGGCTGGTGTCCCCTGTCACCAGCAGGTGCCCTGACCACCCAGCTCCTTATAGATCCTCCCTGGACACCAGCAGTGCTGTGGGACCGAGTGACACTGACCTGCCAGGGCTCGGGGACACCCAATGCCACCACCTGGTATAAGGATGGGAGGCGTTGGTGGCAGAAGGGATCCAACCACCTCACTGTCAATGGGATTGGCACCTACAGATGTGACAGACCCAGCACTTGGCTCAGCCCCTCTGTGAGAGTCTTAAATGGTGAGGGGTAAGATGGGGATGGTGTTTCCCCCTGAGGGCTCTGAGGGCTCTGGGTGGCCTTGCACCCCTCAGTGCCCCCTGGAGCCCCTTGGTGTGACAGGAACCCCCTGTCCCACAGACTGGCTCGTGCTGCAGGTGCCAGTGCGGGTGCTGCTGGAGGGGGACACTGTGCTGCCAGAGCTGGAGGGACGCGTTGGTCACTGGATTGCACTTCTATCGTGAGGACAAAGATCTGGGAGAGCCTCTCCATGGGACCGAGCTGTCCCTGTCCCCCCTGCAGCTGCACCACAGTGGCAGCTACCAGAGTGGGGGATGGGTGGGCATCGGGCATACACGGTGGAAGAAGTCAGAGTCGGTGACAGTGACAGTGTACGGTGAGAAATCCCAAAGTCACACCTGATAGCCTGACACTCCCACATCCAGCACAACCTACCCTGAGACCCCAATACTGAAAATCCCAAAACTCCCACAGCCTCTCACCTGCAGATGCCAAGTCACAGTTCCAAACTCCCCTACCTTCTTCCCAGAGCTCTTCCCGGTGCCTGTGCTGGAGCTGGAGGGTCCCCCCGAGCCCACCGAGGGGTCCCCCCTGAATCTCAGCTGCCTCAGCACCCCCAGCCCCCTGCGGCCCCGAGCCCCCCTCCTGCACCTCTTCTACCGGGACGGGCAGTTGCTGGGGGGCCCGCAGGTGTCCCCGCAGCTCCTGCTGCCCGCCGTGGGGGTCTCCCACTCGGGCAGTTACAGCTGCGAGGTGAGCTCCGAGGGGGGGGCCGTGCGGAAGAGCAGCGCCCGGCTCCGCGTCACGGTGCGCAGTGAGTGCGGGGATGGGCACGGCAACCCCCACAGCCTCCCCGGTTACCCCAGAAACAACCCCCACCCCCAACACCCCACCCCACACACTGCCCTTATACCCCCATTCCTCACCGGCCCGCTCTACCTCCATCACTTCCTGGGTCCATTCATCTATTCCCACATCCCACCCAGTTTCCCATCATTCACCGAGTCCCGCATCCCTCCCTGGGTCCACCCACCCCTCTCTGAGATCTCCCATTGTCACCACATCCCACCATCCCCATCTGGTTCCCCACATCTCTCACTGTGTTCCCCCATCCATCTCCACGTCTCCCCTCCATGAATCCCCCATCCCTACCTGCATTTCCTTTCCAAACCTCAACAATCTCTCAGCTCCCTTCTTTATCACTGTGGTACCCCCACTCCTCTCTGACCTTCCCTACCTCCCTTGGTCCCTCACTGTTCCCTGGGATCTCCCCCCACAGGGGTCTCACTCTTGGAGGTGTCCCTGTCGGCACAGCCCCCCCGGGGACAGGTGGCACTGGGTGACAGTCTGGTGCTGAGCTGTATGGTGGCCGCGGGTAAGGGTCCCCTGTCCTTCTCCTGGCACCGGGAGGGCTCAGCCACACCTCTGGGCACCGGCCCCCGCCTGGAGCTGCACAACACTGGGGAAAATGACAGTGGCCGCTACCAGTGCCGGGCCAGCGACGGAAAAAGGGTGGCTGAGAGCCCCATACTGAATGTCACTGTCCTGGGTGAGCAGTACACTCGGGCTGGGGGTGATTCCACCCGTGCTATTGTCATCACACCCATCCCCCTCAACCCACACCTGATGGCAACCCCTCCCCCACCCTCAGCCCCGTCTCTGTCCCCACAGTGCCTGTGGCCAATGCCACCATCACCCCTGGCCCCCCGGCACTCCAGGTGCACACAGGTGACCCCGTGACCCTGCGCTGCTCGGTGCAGGTGGGCTCAGCACCTGTCACCTTCACCTGGCTGCGTGACAACCTGGAGCTGGCCCAGGGTCCCCTCCTGGAGCTTGGGGACATCGATGTGGAACATTCTGGCACCTACCAATGCATGGCCACAAACCAGCTGGATGAGCACCGTGTGTTCCGGGCACTCAGCCCAGAGCTGGTCCTGGAGGTGACACTGCAGGGACACTGGGGCACAGGTGAGGTCATATGGGGTCACCGGGGGGTGGAAGACTCCTGATGTGAGTGGTGACCCTGACATGTCCCCCTCTGTTTCCCCAGCGGTGGCTGTGAATGTCGGCAGGACCCTCCTGTACCTGGTGCTGCTCCTGGCTTTCATCGGGGGCTGTCACTGGTGGCACCGCCCTGGTGGGTGACAATGTGGGGATTGGGGGTCCTGGAGTGAGGGGAAACCCCGAGAGTGTGGGGAGAGATGGGGCAGCACCCAGAGCTCCTGAGCTGGGGGAAACTGAGCCCCCAGGGACCTTGGCTGGGGTTCATGGGGGGACTGGGGGGAATTTGATGGGTCTTGGTTGTGCTCCAGGGGGTATCTCTGGGTGGCATTTGAGGAATATTGGGGTGGCACTGGGAGATCCTGGGGGGTTTTAGGGAGCTCTTGGAGCTTCGTGCAGTGATGCTGGGGGTTCTTTCAGGGGTCCTATGTAAGTTTCGAGGCTGTCCCTCCCTGCCTCTCCCTGCCGGGCTTGGGGCTCAGAAGCTCAGGATGTCGGGGGCATTGGGGGTGTTGGGGACACTGCGGTGGTGCAGAACTTCATGGGGGTCCAGTGTTCCTGGCATCCAGGAGGGAATCAGTGTTCAGTGGGAATCGGGGCTGCAGTGGGGATTTGGCGTTCCCGTGGGGTTTTGAGGGTCCCGTGGGTTGTTGGAGCTCCCAAGGTGCCAGGAAGGTTCAGGGGTCTCGGGAATCCCACAGTCACCTCCTCCCCTTTTCCTTGCAGCCTCCAGGAAGTCCCAGGACAGGTGAGGAGGTGGCTCTGGCCATGACACCCCATTCATCCTCCCAGCCCCAGGGGGCACAGGACCGTTTTTCCTCTTGTTGGACCCAAAACGCAGCTTTATTGATTAAACCGGGAGAAATGGGGTTTGTTTTATCAGCTCTGTCTGTTCAGCTCGGGAAGGAGGAGGGTCCAGGTCAGGCTGTTGAGCAGATCCTTGTGGGATTTGCAGGATTTCTGGGGCTCTCTCAGTCCCTTGGGGAGGGTGACAAAATGATCAATTGGGGCATTTCTGGACTGGTTCCCTCGCAGCTGCCCCGAGAGCCCCGAGAGCCCCGAGACGAAGCCGGGGACAGCCTGAGGTGTCCCCCGAGCCCAGCCCAGCCCCGCCGCAGCCCTGCCCGGTGCCCCCCGGTGCCCAAAGCCCCGCAGCCGGCGCTCCCCGAGCGGCTCTGAGCCCCGCAGCTGCTGCGGAGCCTCGGCCGGGCTCAGCCCTGGGGCGGGCGGGGGGCGCCGGGAGGGAGGGAGCGGGAGGCTGGGGGAGAGCAGGGAGCCCGGCAGGAGCCGCCGGGCCTGCGGGAGCGGAGTGCTGGGCTCGGTCACCGGGGCAGGTGGCGCTGCCATGGCGCTGCGAGTGGCGCGACTGTCCCGGGCTGCGGCAGCGACGGTGGCCATGTGTCCGGAGCGGCTGGGACAGCGTGTCCGGAGCCACTGTGGCCATCCAGCCGGGGTCACCCCCAGCCCCAGCGCGGCCGCGGGGCAGAGCCACTGCTCGCTATTGCCACTCTTGTCCCCAGGACAGAAGCCCCTGGCTGTGTCCCCCAGGACAGAACCTGTCACCCCCCGTGTGACTCTGAGCACAAACAGCCTCTTCCTTCTGCTGCAGGAAAGGGAAAGTGAGAGTGCTGGGGGACACAGCCGGACACCCCCATCCCCCACAGCTCCCCCAACCCTCCCTGCACTCCCCACACCTCCCTTCCCCCTCTCCTGGGTCTCCCAAACACGTTATCTGCTCAGGTGCTCCCTGTCACCACTGAGCCAGGGACTGTGAGGAGAGTGTGCAGGAGGGTGGAAAATAAGGAAAAAATGGAAATAAAGAGAAGAAAAAGCCAATGGGTGTGGCGCTGGGGTTGAGGAGAGCACAAATCCAGAGCCCCTCAGAATCCCCGTGTGATGTCTCCCCCACACCCCAAGTGTCCCAGTGGGGCTGTGCTGGACTCTGGGTCACCCCAAAATCTGAGGCACCCCATGATGGAGCTGTGATCCACATGCCCACCCAGTCACTGCCCATCCCTGGGACCCCCATTGCCCTTGGAACCCAACCATGTGGACAACTTCCTTATATCCCCCAATCCTGGGACTGCCATTCCCTGGGATGTCCATTCCCCAGGACCTCCCTCTCCTTGGTGGGCGCCCAATTCTCCCATTTTCCCGATTCCCACAGGGTCCCCCATTCCCAAAACATCCCCATCCTGTTGTCACCGAAACTACGAGAAAAACAAAAAACTCTGCAACAACATTTTAAATGTTAGAGAGTAAAGGCGTCACTTTATTTTCTTGTCAGGATGTGCCACAGAAGTCATCTCATCCCCACAGAGAGCAGGTGGGCTGAGAGAATCATTCCATGACACATGGCTTTTACTACATTTTTCAGATATTTTATAGAGTCAAAACTCATATAAATTAATTGGTTCAGTGTACATTGGTTCAAAGCTGAATAGTCTTTAGTGTTTGGTTCCCTATTGGATCTGGTTTTCTTCAACTCCCGTGCTACTTAGGTCTTTTTTCTTATCTCCTCCCAGACCAGGTGTCTCAGACCATGCCAGGGGTGAACTTTGGAGCTGACCTTCTGGTCATGGCCGCTGATGGTCCTTATCTTTTGTGCTACTCCAAGTCTGTTGAGGTGTTGAGGTGTTGAGGTTCATCAGACCTCACCTGGTGGAACAATGCCCTGGAAAGAAACTTAAAATTCCTTTTCCCAGGGCAAAGGCAAACAAAAGCCCTGATTAAAAAATGTTTAAACTGGCATATTTTCCAACAAGGGGTCCGTGGGTGTTACCACCAGGGCTGGGGGGCTCAGGGGTTCCAGGGGTCTCATGGTCATTCCTAGGGATCTTGGAGGTCCTGGGGGTCGATGGGCATCACCACCAGGTCCTGGGGGTCCAGGGGGCTCAACTCCAGGACCAGGGGATTCATAGGGATCAGGAGTGCAGGGATCCAGGGGTATTGGGGGTACAGCAGTGTCACCACCAAGGCCAGGGGACTCAGGGGTCTTGGGGGCTCCAGAGGTGTCACTGCCAGGGCCAGGGGGTCACAGGGATCAAGGGTCCAGGGGTTTTGGGGTCCATTAGCCTCGTGGTCATTCCCAGAGGTCCAGGGGTCTCAATTCCAGGGCTGGAGGTTCACAGGAATCAGGGGTCATGGGGTGATGGGCAGAGGTGGCACTGTCACTGTCACTGTCACTGTCACTGTCATTGCCACTGACTCCTCCCATGGGGACATCCCCGAGCTCATGACTCCTCCACTGTGGTGTCACTATGGGGGGAAGGAGGAAACAGATAGGGACAGGGACAGGGACAGGGACAGGGACACCTCCCGGGCTGTGTCACACCCTCCCCACCACCAGAACAGTCCCAGTCTCCCGCCCAGGACAGCCCCCTCCCCCACCCAGGGCTGTGTCACTCCCAAGGGAGGTCCCTCCCAGGTGACAAAAAGGGGAAGTAAAAAGAGCAAAAAGCCCCAAATTAGGAGTGGCAAGAGGTTTGGAGAACCCCAGAAAAGGCGGGGGGCAGCAGGGCCCTGCCTGCACACCTGGAGGGAATCTTCTGTCACAGTCCTGGGGAGGGGACATGGGGACAATGGTCCTTGGGATCCCCCACCTGTGGGGACCTCCATTCCTGGACCCCCCATTCCCTGAGCCCCCCACTCCTGGGACACACCTGGGGACACACAGTCCCTGCTGTGTCCCCAGAGGGTCACACCATGTCCCTACCCTGTCCCACCATGTCCCAGCATGTCCACACCATCACCCCCATGTCCCTGCTGTGTCCCCACATGTCCCACCATGTCCCTCATGTGTCCTCACCATGTTTTCCCATGTCATCCTATGTCCCCCCATGTCCCTGCTGTGTCCCCGCATGGTGTTCCACCATGTCCCACGATGTCCCCCCATGTCCCACCATCACCCCCGTGTCCCTGCTGTGTCCCCACAGTGTCCCTCCATGTCCCCACCGTATCCCACCAAAACCCATCATGTCCCACCATGTCCCCCCCCTGCTGCCACCCAGCCCCCACCCTGTGCCACCAACATGTGGGGACAAGATGTAAATTCTCTTCCTTCCTCTTTGTCTCAAGAACCACCATGTTGGGGACAGGTGGCCCTGGCAGTGTGTGTGACAGCCAGCCTGGCTCGCTGGGGACACCAGGATGGCTGGGAAGGTGACACTGCTCCTGTGGGGTGAGTGAGACACAGACTGGTGGGGAGGGGACACGGGGGCCAGCGGGGTCCCCTGATGTCCCCAAGACCAGCAGAGCCAGTGGGGGACAGAGGCAGTGGCCCTCCAGTGTGACCAGGGCTGTGGGGTGGCTGTGGGGACAGGGATGTGGGAAGTGACACCTTGGGGCTGGGGCAGCTGTGGGGACAGGGACAGGGGACAGGGGACAGGGATGCAGGGATAATGGGAGAAAGGGACAAGCACCGTGAGGATGTGGCCGTGGGGACAGGGGCTGTGCCAGGGCTCACAGGGGCGACCTGTGCCAGCACGGGGTGGCTGTGGTATCCCCATTTCCGGGATGGTCACACTGTCCCCATGTCCTCACCCGGCCCGGGGTGGCCGCAGTGTCCCCGAGGCCTCCGTGTCGCACGGATGTGGCATGTGGGCAGCTGTGACACAGACATGTCCCCTGGGAGCCTCTCCAGCCCTGCTGGGGACAGTCCCCGAGCACTTTCCCATCAGAACTGGTGTCCCCATGGGGACAGCTCGGGGACAACCCCACACCCAGTGCCCACTCGTGTCGCTGTCCCTGCGCTACCACCCCCACTCAGCCCCTCTCCCTTCTGCCTTCCAGCCCAGACCCTCAGCCTCGCTGGTGAGTCCTCAGGGGATGCCATGTCCCCATTCCGCTGTCCCCAGCCCTGTGCTGGCCCTGGCAGGCTGGTGTCCCCTGTCACCAGCAGGTGCCCAGACCACCCAGCTCCTCGTGGATCCCCCCTGGACACCGCCAGTACTGTGGGACAACGTGACACTGACCTGCCAGGGCTTGGGGACATCCGGTGTCACCAGGTGGTACAAGGACTGGGAGCCCTGGTGGAAGGAGGCGCCCGACAGATTTGTTGTCACTGAGAGAGGCACTTATACGTGTGACAGACCTGGCAGCGGGCTCAGCAACCCTGTGACCATTTTAGATGGTGAGGGGGTTTGGGTGTTCCCACCCTGGCACCCGCGGGGACCCTGAGTCACTTCCCTGGTGTGACCAGAGCCTGTCCCCTGCATGGGGACATTCCAGAGCATCCCAGTGTGAGGAGACCCCCTCGTTGGAACTGGGGACCCCTGGTGCTCTGTGTGTGACACAGTGTAGTGATCCTGGTGCCATCGGGACATGCCGGTGTGATGTGTCCCCACTTGTCCCCAGTCTGGTTGGTGCTACAGGTCCCAGTGTGGCCACTGCTGGAGGGGGACACGGTGACACTGCGCTGCCGGATCTTGCCGAATATTCAGATCACTCAGGTGCAATTTTACCGTGAGGGGAAGAAACTGGGGGAGCTCCTCGAGGGGACTGAGCTGTCCCTGCCCCCTCTGCGGCTGAAAGACAGCGGCCACTATCGCTGCACGGGGGTCTGGCATAGCTCCTGGGATTCGAAACCGGTGACAGTGACAGTACACGGTGAGCACCCCACAGTCGGAACCCCCACATCCTCTCCCCAGCACACTCGGGATCATCATCCTCACTCCCATCTCCTTCCCAGAGCTCTTCTCGGTGCCGGTGCTGGAGCTGGAGGGTCCCCCCGAGCCCACCGAGGGATCCCCCCTGAATCTCAGCTGCCTCAGCACCCCCAGCCCCCTGCGGCCCCGAGCCCCCCTCCTGCACCTCTTCTACCGGGACGGGCAGTTGCTGGGGGGCCCGCAGGGGTCCCCGCAGCTCCTGCTGCCCGCCGTGGGGGTCTCCCACTCGGGCAGTTACAGCTGCGAGGTGCGCTCCGAGGGGGGGGCCGTGCGGAAGAGCAGCGCCCGGCTCCGCGTCACGGTGCGCAGTGAGTGCGGGGATGGGCACGGCAACCCCCACAGCCTCCCCGGGTACCCCAGACACAACTGGGGACACCCAGCCCTCCCTGACACCTTTCCCGGCTCCCCTCATCCCTTTCCTTGGTCCCTCCCCAGATCACCCCCTCCCTGCCCCGGGTCTCCCAATTCTTCCCTGACATCGTCCTTGACTCCCCCCGCCCCGCCTGGGGAGCCTCATCCGTTCTCTTGTCCCTTCCCGGGTCCCCCATCCCTGCCCAGGTCCTCCCACCACTCTCTGAGGTCTCCCCATATTTCCCAGGTCCCCACATGCCAGTCTGGGTCCCCACACCCCTCCCTAGAGTCCACCCATCCCTCCCCATATGTCTCTGCCCTGAACCCCCCATCCCTCACTGGGGTCCCTTTCCAAGCTCCCCCCATCTCTGTGCCCCCATGTCCCTCCCTGGGGTCCTCCCACCCCTCTCTGACCCTCCCCATGTCCCTCACTATCCCCTGTTGTCCCCATGTCACTCACTGTCCCTGTGATCCTCCCTGTCCCCTGCTGTCCCCCTCTCACAGGGATCCCAGTATCGGGGGTGTCCCTGTCGGCACAGCCACCCAATGGACAGGTGGTACTGGGTGACAGCCTGCTGCTGAGCTGTGCAGTGGCTGCGGGGACAGGTCCTCTGTCCTTCTCATGGTACCGGGAGGGCTCAGAGACACCACTGGGCATTGGCCCCCGCCTGGAGCTGAGCCACACTGGGGACAAGGACAGTGGCCACTACCAGTGCCAGGCCAGCGATGGGGACAACGTGGCCGAGAGTCCCACATTGAATGTCACCGTCTTGGGTGAGCGGGACCCTCGGGCTGGGGATGACCCCACCCACGTTTTAGAAATCCCACACATCCCCCTCCCCTGACACCTGATGCCAGCCCCTCCCTCCACCCTCAGCCCCGTCTCTGTCCCCGCAGTGCCCGTGGCCAATGCCACCATCACCCCTGGCCCCCCAGCACACCAGGTGCACGCAGGTGACCCCGTGACCCTGCGCTGCTCGGTGCAGGTGGGCTCAGCACCTGTCACCTTCACCTGGCTTCATGATGGGCAGGAGGTGGCCCAGGGTCCCCTCCTGGAGCTTGGGGACATCGATGTGGGACATTCTGGCACCTACCAGTGCGTGGCCACCAACCAGCTGGATGAGCACCGCGTGTTCCGGGCACTCAGCCCAGAGCTGTCCCTGGAGGTGACACTGCAGGGACACTGGGGCACAGGTGAGGTCATATAGGATCTCCACAGGTTCAGGATCCCTGATGTGACAGGTGGCCCCAATGTGTCTTTGTCTCTTTCCTGCAGTGGCCGCAGGGATCAGTGGTTCCCTGTTGTTTCTGGTTCTGCTCCTGGGTGTCATCTTGGCCTGGCACAGGTGGCACCGCATGGGTGGGTGACAATGGGGTCATGGGGGTCCCTGGGAGCTGTAGGAAGCCCCTAGAGTGTTGGGAAGCAATGGGGAGTGTCGCTGTTGAGCAGCTAGCAGAGTAATAAAAGCACCAGTTCTCAGTGGCAAGAAGGAATGACCTTTATTGTTTTGATTTCATCACATATATAGAGTTCTCAAAAGTCACCCAGATTGGTCAGTCAGAAGCCTTCCCCCAGGCCTGATTGGCCAGGCCTGCACCGTCCAAGTTCTGGGACACTGTTCCAATAACATCCAAACTTTATTTATAAAACACAAGAAGAATTCTCGTGGGAAAAACCTGTGCTAGCCACAGGGGAGCCCTCAAAGCCCCTGGCTTGTGGTCGTGCTGAGACCGACAGTGACCATGGCTGGGTTCCTGCAGGGTTTGGAGAGGTGCTGGAGGGTCGTGCAGGGATGCTGGGGTTCTTTCAGGCAGTTTGGGGGTTCCTCTCCCTGCTGGGTTTGGGTTCTTGAGGCAGTGTTTGCTGGGGGCACTAGAGGGGTTCATGAATTCTGGGGGTTTCAGGGATGCTTGGGGGTCCTGGGGGAACTGAGAGTCCTGTCAGGGTTCAGTATTCCTGAGTGTGGTCATGGTGCTGGGACCCCACAGTCACCCCCCACTCTTTCCTTTGCAGCCGCCAGGAAGCACCAGGAAAGGTGAGTTGGGGGCTCCAGCCATGACCCCCCTTTTACCCCCAGCCTCACAATTCTCCATCCCCTCCCACACATCCCTTTATCCCATCAGGGTGTCCCCAGAGCCCCCAGCCCCCCCAGAGGAGGAGGAGGTGCTGTACACCCACGTCATGATCACCAAACAGGCACAGCGTGAGTACAGGGTGGGAGGTGACAGTGACACGTGACTCACAGGTGTCACCCCAACCTGAGTCCCCCAAACTGGTGTCGTTTTCAGGGTTTTCCAGCATCACCCCACCCCAGGACACCCAGGTGACCTACGCAGAGCTGCCGAGAGCCCATGGGAGACTGAGGAAATCCAGTGAAATCTATGAGAATGTGCTGTGACACTAGGGGAAACTGGGGGACACTGAGGGGCACAGGGGGACACTGGGGGGCACTGGGCATCCCCACCCATGGGCACCAACACCTCTATGTGCTTCCCCTAAAAACCAGGGGCTGCTGCCCCTCCCCTCCCAGTGGAGGCACAAAAGGCGAAGATCCCAAAGAGCTGAGAGAAGAACAATTTCCTGCAAACAGCAATGACACAAGAAAACCAACAGCAACAGCAACAAAATTCAGAATCAAAAGGGTCAGAAAAGGAATGATTTCCAGGGAAAGCCCCGACAAGGAACAAACCCCAGACGCTGCCCCCAGCATGATTCCCCCACCAGGAGGAACCTGGCAGGGCTCTGGACCTTCATTGCTTTGATGGCCAAAGCAGCCTTCAGGAGGCTCTGGATTCTCTTCTCCTCTGTCTCCAAACCCTCCTCGGCCGTGTTCCCCCACACTATGATGTCACCAAGGCACTGTGGGTTTTCCAGAGTCTCCCCCTTTTCCAGGGCAGTTGGGATCAATCCATGGCACAGGGTGGACTGTCAGAGACAGGAGCAGTTTGATGTCTCGAGACATTTTGGAACACCTGTGTGTGATAGGGGGTTGGTCAGGCCTTACGTTGGGTGTGACAGGGCCGTGTGTGTCCATCAGTCTGTCAGCCATGGCACACTGGGGACAGTGTGATGCTCTGTCCAACCCGACTCCGGAGTGGCCAAGTGACCAGAAGTCCCACCTGGGGGAGGCCCCATGTTGGCCCAGGGCCTTAAAAGGCAGAGCATGAAGTGGTCACATGTCTGACCCTGCTTTCTCTTGGAATTTCTCTGTCCTATCCACACTGGAACCCTGGATTTGGGAGCTGTCTTGGTTTAAAAGACAAATGTCTGCCAAGGAGGGTGGGAATAGCCATGGAATGGAAAGAAGAATCCACCCTTGTTGGTGATTGATATGCAGACTCAGCCTGGTTCATGCAAAACCGGCTTTATTGTCCAAAGTACATCTTTTTATACTGTTACCAACTATAGTTCAGGTTCTACAAAACCTTTGGTTTCCAGGGTTACATGTTTTACATTTCTTAAGGGCTACTGATTACAGTCTTCTCACTTAATATCTCCCGTTAACAACTATGCCTAAGGTAAACACAGTCTTATCTTACTCTTTGTCTTGGCCCCTGCTAAGGGTGATTCAGTTTGTCTCTCTCAATGTTTCATGTTACTTCTGCCAAATTATTACAATTTTGAAAATTACGGGATTCCCATGCAAAAATGTAGGAAAAGGAAGAATGGTTTGTTACCAGAAAATAAATAGAACAGAACAGAACAGAACAAAGAACACAATAATAGAGGCTTCCAACCCTCTCAGTGCTGTTTTTTTCCTATTTGGTGTTGTGATGACCATGGCCAGCAGGGGGCGCTGCAGGGAACACTCAGACCAGCAGGGGGCGCTGCAGGGATTGCTCAGACCAGCAGGGGGCGCTGCAATCCAAGCTGGATCCCCTCGGCAGCCATGGCAGCCTGGGGCAGAGCAAAGAGGGGAAATCGCTCCTTTTGCAATCTCTCAGCACTAATCAGTCCCGGCAGCTCCACCGGCAGTGGGCAGAAGCGGTGAAGGCTGCAGCTCTGATCGCAGTGCTGAGGGGCAGCGCAGCAGTGTCCTGGCCAGACACACACCCTGTGCAACACACACACCACTGCTCTCCCCGATCCCGAATGGAAGGAAGGAAGCACCCACCCCCCAGCTGAGTCTCAGTCCCACAACAGCACCTCTCATGACATTACAGCACAATTCCGCAAAACCCACAGCCTTTCACTCCCTTTTGCTCCTTCAGCCCTGGCACAACAGCTCTTGGGAATATTGCATTCCCTTGGCATGGTGAGGAAAGCAGGTGGTCGGTGCTGAGTCTGCCAGGGCTCCTCAGGAGTCTCCATGCCATATTTGGAGTTCCTGCTCTTGCTGGGCCACTGCTGGTCCCAATACATCAGCCACAGGCTGAGGAGGAGGAGGACAGCAGAGCCACAGCCACAGCACAGGGACAGCCCAGGCCAGCAGCTGTGGCTTGGGAGGCCTAAATGGGGCGAAATTGGAGCTGGTTGGGCGAATGTCCTGTTCTTCTCTGGCTGCTGCAGACCCTTACTGAGGGTAATTGGAGCCGGGGTTCCGAAAGTTCAAGCCAGTTCCTAAACCATCCCTGTTCACAAACACACAGCTCTGCTGCCTCTCCCAGGGATTTTGGGCTACACGAGGTAGCATTGGACACAGCTGGGGGACAGGTGCCCCCAACTCTGCCCAGAAGGAGCTTATTTGGCTGCTGAGAAGGTTTTGTGGTGCTTTTTGCTGGTATTGGGGGTGATTCAGTGCCTCTGCCATGTGCTTGGTGCTTCACGCTGGCCGAGCAGCAAGGCCGAGCTGGAGCAGTGGCTGAGGCAGGAGTGGCTGGAGCAGGTGGCCCATGGGGACAGCACCTGGCCATGCAGGAGCACAAGGTATTCCGCAGGGTGCTCAGGTGAGGCACACAGGGTTGGGCCATGGGGGGCACCGCTTCCCATTCCTACTGCCCTGAGATTTTGGGACAGGGCAGGGACACCCATCGAGCTCCCGAAACACCTCAGTGCTCAGGCACAACCCACATGAAGTCCAAGACCAGGCTTTGGGGATGATTCGGGTGGTCCTGGGCTTGTTCCTGACAAAGGGCAGTGCTCCAGGAGAGCTCAGGACATCCCGAAGGATCAGGATGGGGCTGCTGGAGCCCAAGTGCTGTTGGCAAGGTCGGCGTGAAGGACTCGAGCCATGCTCAGCTGGCGGTACCCAAGGAACATCTCATCCTCCAGGACAGGGAGCCTCTGTGGGTGCCAGCCCTGGGGCTTATGGAGGGGCCAGGGGGCACTGGGTGGGAGAGGCTGGGATGGAGGGACAGGACCCCCACTGGGGAGCCCAGAGAGTGTGATGCACAGATGGACTCCACAACTCATAAAGCTGTGAAGTAGGTATGTTTTACTCCAGCTGGAATGCATGGGGGTAACCCTCCAAAGCATGCACCCTGCCAGCAGCACTTCACTAGGTTTATATCAGGTTACAGGTTACATATGCGTGAAGTTACAAAATGCCCCTATACATCTTCATTATCTATCCTGTCTTCATATTATAATGAGTCTAAAGTTAATTTAAATATGTTTGCACCTGTGCAGTGCCACTTGATCATTGCGAGCAGGGGTCTTGGGGGTCTCTGGGAGGCAGTGAACGGAGTATTCCTCAGGTGGAACTCTTCACCCTTCCTCCTTGCACATACTCCTTAAGTTTCTGGTCCGAGTCCAAACCTCAGAGCTGACTCAGGCTGGTTCCAGGGTCCGAAAGCAGGATATCTGGTCACAGTAGTTTAACTCCTATCAATGGTCCTGCATTCTTTTGCATCCTGCCTTTCTGCTTGTCAAGCCCAGAAACCATTAAGCAAGCGATATATTGTTTTAGCAAGCAGCTCCTAGTAAATCATTATCTAACTTCTAGTG
Source organism: Lichenostomus cassidix (assembly GCF_008360975.1). Lineage (NCBI taxonomy): Eukaryota > Metazoa > Chordata > Aves > Passeriformes > Meliphagidae > Lichenostomus > Lichenostomus cassidix. The sequence goes on along the minus strand of NW_028148027.1, from coordinate 70,606 downwards.
CCCTAAATCAAGTGGAGGGAACGAAATGGCAGAGAGGAGACCCTGGGACAGTGGGGAGCAAAGACCCTGGGGTGGAGCCTGCGGGAAGGAGGGAGCAGAATGGTGGTCCCAGAGCACTGGGAAGGGGCTCAGCCGCCATCATGCTGTGAGCGCCTGGACTGTCACAAGGTGTGAGGACTGACTGTGACAGCATGTCGAAGCCACTGTCCTGATGTGTCGGGACCGACTGTTACCATGGCAATGCCCCCAACAGCTCTGGGGACAGGGGAAATGTCCTGGAACGGGTGGGGGAGGGGTGGGGCCAAGCCCTGTCTATTCCCTGAGCCCTGTGCAGGTGAGGAGGGCAGGGATGAGCAGCTTTGGGCACACCTGGAATCCAGCCAGGGTCACCCCCACAGCCCCAGCACGGCTGCAGAGCAGAGCCACTGCGTGATATTTCCACACTTTACCCTCACATCTGGTGGCCACAGCCAGAACCCAAACATTTTTAATTGGAGCTTCCAAAGGGCTGCAGGTTTGAGCCAGGAAGGAGGAGTCTTCAGGTCAGGCTGTTGAGCAGATTGTTGTTGTCTTTGCAGGAGTTCTGGGGCTCTCTCAGTCCCTTGGCCAGAGAGACAAAATGATCAATTGCTGCATTTCCAGACTGGTTCCCTCCCAGCTGCCCCTGCAGGGCTGGTTTCCACCCAGCCCTGCTCTGAAAACCATCATAGGCCCTCATGAAGCACAGAACTCCTTTAACTAAAGCACCTCAACATACCTGCACCTTAGTATAAAGTACAGATGGATAAAAGTGAAGTACTAGCCTCTATGCTGAACCACAACTGCTTCTGCAAAGATAAAATCAACTTTCATAAGTCAGAAGGGCCTTGGCCTAGAAGGGGCTAAGCTGATAAGAGAGGAATGTGAGCTATTGCATCTGACTAACCACTTGTTTTGCAAGACAAAGACTTAGCCTCCTGTGGGCTAAGAGATAAGGCAGAAGCAAAATGCTGTAGCAGAAGGAAGCTACTTTTAATGAGAAATGAGAGTCTACATGAACAGAGTAGAAAAATGCAATTTTTATATGTAATAGAGAATAGAAACATAATCACTAAACAATTATAGATGAAGTATAAATAATATATCAACAAAGTGCGTAATAGTAAAATTTAGTGTAAGTATTAGCAAAATAAGTGTGGAATGGATGTATAGCGCGCCGTGTTTGTAACCCTAAAATAAGGAAATACAGGTTATGTGAGAACTTAAGACTGTACCTTTAGATAAATGAATGAAACTAGGGCAGATGCTGAATTTGTAAACATATAAATAACCTTTGCAAGGTGAACATGGCAGACATGCACATGGAGGTGTTAACCCCTGCATGCTCCCCCCAGCTGAGCCAATAAAGGTGTGCTTTACTTCACAGTGCCTTACTGTGGAGGAGATTCCTTTGAATCATGGAGAGCCACTGCTTGGGCTCCAGTTGGTTTCTGTGCTTCTTGCAGGGCTGAGCAAACCACAGCCAGGTCTTTTTCCCCCACACAATTCTCAACTTTGAGCAGCTCTAAAGCTGTGAGAATCAAAGGGGGCCAAGGGGGCAGGTGGGAGCCTCAGGTGCTGGCTGCCCCTGGGGCTGGCCAGAGCAGGACTGGCCAATGCCCATCCCTGGGCAGTGGGGCTGTGCCATGGCTGAGCTCCACACTTGGATGGGCACTGGCTGCAAGGAGGAGGAGTTTGGGAACTCCTTCCTGCCTGGGGCTGCATTCCCAAGCTGCTCTTCCCAGCTCAGATCCTCCAGGGGATGAGCAAGAATGGAGAAGTCTGGAACAAGAATGGAGAAGTCTGGACACTCCCAGAGCCACCATCCCCCAGGACAGGACCCCCTAGCCGGGATGTGTTGCCCCTGGGACAGGATCCCCCCAGGACAGGACCCTCTGGATGTGCCCCCCCAGGACAGAAAAATTCCCCCCCATGTAACTCTGAGCACAAACAGCCTCTTCCTTCTGCTGCAGGAAAGGCAAAATGTTGGGGGGCACAGCTGGACACTCCCATCCCCCACAGCTCCCCCAACCCTCCCTGCACCCTCCACCCCCCTTTTCCCCTCTCTGGGGTTCCCCTCACCCATGACCTGCTCAGGAGCTCCCCAGGATAGCTGAGCCAGAAACTGGGGGCTGGGGAGAGGGAGGTGTGCAAAAGTGAGGAAAATAAGGAAAGAAATGGAAATAAAGAGAAGAAAAAGCCCCTGGGTGGGGGAGGGGGCACAGAGCCAGAGACGCTTGGAATCCACCTGGCGTTACCCCCAGGCCATGAGGAGCCAGAGGGGGCTGTGCTGGTCCCTGGGTCACCCCAACATCTGAGGCAGCCAGTCAAGGAGCTGTGACCCCCATGACAACCCAGCCACTGCCCATCCCTGGGAACCCCCATTGCCCTGGGAACCTGATCTTTTCCTCCCCACACCCACTGAGACCCCCACTCGTGGGACCCCCATGTTCACCATGTCCCCAGCCTGCCCCCATCCTGTCTCCAGCTTGTGGGCAGCCTGTCTGCACCCTGCCCCCACCATGTGCCAACTGGTGGGGATGAGGAGTGATTTCACTTCCTTCCCCTTCGACGAAGAGCCACCACCCAGGGGACCAGATGCCCTGGCAGTGTGTGACAGCCAGCCTGGATGGCTGGGGACACCAGGATGGCTGGGAAGTTGGCACTGCTCCTGTGGGGTGAGTGTCCTGGGCACAGACCTGAAACCTGGGATGGTCCTGGTGAGGCAGAGAGCAGTGGGGAGGAGGCACAGGGGGACTGCGGGGTCCCCTGAGTTCCCCAATGCCAGCAGAGACACTCCATGGGGGTGGACCACGATCATGCAGGGACAGGCATTGGGGGACAGGGCTGTGGGGACAAGGATATGCTGGCAGGGATGGGGGAAAAGGGGAGAAGAACCATTGGGATGTGGCCATGGGGACAGGGGCTGTGGAGCTGGGGGGGTGACCTGTGCCAGCATGGGGTGGCCATGGAGTCTCCATGCCCAGGGTGTCCACAGTGTCCCCACATGCTGCCTCAGCCATGGGTGGTCACAGAGTCCCTGAGACATCCATGCCACACAGGGGTCCCCACGGGGTGCTGCTGTCCCTGCAGGGCAACCCCCACCCAGCCCCTCTCCCTTCTCCCTTCCAGCCCAGACCCTCAGCCTCACTGGTGAGTCCTCAAGGGATGCCATGTCCCCACCCCACTGTCCTCAGTCCCGCAGTGGCCTTGGCAGGCTGGTGTCCCCTGTCACCCGCAGGTGCCCAAACCACCCAGCTCCTCATGGAGCCTCCCTGGACACCAGCGGCGCTGTGGGACAAGGTGACACTGATCTGCCAGGGCTCAGGGAACCCCAATGCCACAACCTGGTACAAGGATGGGTAGCGCTGGGAGAAGGAGGAAAGGGAGCGACTCCTTGTCACTGAGAGTGGAACCTACAAGTGTGACAGAGCTGGCTCTGGGCTCAGCAACCCCGTGAGCGTCTTAAATGGTGAGGGGAGAATGGCGATCAGTGTCCTTCAAGGGCGTCTGGGTGGGCTTCACTCTGTGGGTGGTCTCACACACCTCATGTCAAGAGAGCTGTCCCCTGCACATGGGGACATCCCAGTGCATCCCAGTGCAACCTGTGGAAAACTGTTTGTCCCAGTGCATCTCAGTGGGATGGGACCCCCTTGCTCCATCCTGGTGCCATGGAGATCCCTCCTGGTGCCCCCCCATTCCATGGAGGCCACTGCGGAGTCCCGGCATCCTCCAGTGGTCCTCAATGGGGAACCCCCTGGACACTCTCAAATTCCCCAGTGAGACTGAACCCCCCTGTCCCCCAGATGAGCTGGTGCTGCAGGTGTCGGCGCAGGTGCTGCTGGAGGGGGACACGGTGACACTGCGCTGCCGAGTGAGGAGGGACCCTCAGCTCACGCAGGTGCTATTTTACCATGAGGGGAAGGAACTGGGGAAGCCCCTCCATGGGACCGAGCTGTCCCTGTCCCCCCTGCAGCTGCACCAGAGTGGTCACTACCGCTGCACGGCCCAGGTTGGCACCATGCTGTCACCGCAGTGGGAGATTTCGGCAGCAGTGACAGTGACAGTGCACGGTGAGCACCCCCTAACTCCCATCCCCCCAAAACCCAAAACCTACTACACCCCTCCCCAGCGGGCTCGGGGTCACTGTGCCCTCCTAATCACCTCCTTCCCAGAGCTCTTCTCAGTGCTGGTGCTGGAGCTGGAGAGTCCCCCCCAGCCCACCGAGGGGTCCCCCCTGAATCTCAGCTGCCTTAGCACCCCCAGCCCCCTGCGGCCCCGAGCCCCCCTCCTGCACCTCTTCTACCGGGACGGGCAGTTGCTGGGGGGCCCGCAGGGGTCCCCGCAGCTCCTGCTGCCCGCCGTGGGGGTCTCCCACTCGGGCAGTTACAGCTGCGAGGTGCGCTCCATAGTGGAGGCCATAAGTCATTGTGCGCAGTGAGTGTGGGGGATTGAGATCTCATGACTCACACCATCTCCTTATCCTGATCATCCCACCTATCACATCACCATCCCCACTCCACACTGGGTGATGACGACCAGCAATTTGTGTCACAGTCATGGATGAAGTATCTCCTTGTGTATCTCCAGGTGGCACCAAACAAAGACTCCCTCATCCTACCCCCATACCACCCCTCCCCCTCCCCCCACACCAGGTTCCAGCCCCTCCCCCACCCTCAGCCCCGTCTCTGTCCCCGCAGTGCCCGTGGCCAATGCCACCATCACCCCTGGCCCCCCGGCACACCAGGTGCGCACAGGTGACCCCGTGACCCTGCGCTGCTTGGTGCAGGTGGGCTCAGCACCTGTCACCTTCACCTGGCTGCGTGATGGCCGGGAGGTGGCCCAGGGTCCCCTCCTGGAGCTTGGGGACATCGATGTGGGACATTCTGGCATCTACCAGTGTGTGGCCACCAACCAGCTAGATGAGCACCGTGCGTTCCAGGCGCTCAGCCCAGAGCTGGCCCTGGAGGTGACACCACAGGGACACTGGGGCACAGGTAGGGTCATATGGGATCATTGGGGGGTGCAAGACTCCTGAGGTGAGTGGTGACTCTGACATGTCCCCCTTTGTTTCCCCCACAGTGGCTGTGAATGTCGGCAGGACCCTCCTGTACCTGGTGCTGCTCCTGGCTGTCATCGGGGGCTGTCACTGGTGGCACCACCTGGGTGGGTGATAACGGGGGGTTTGGGGGTCCTGGAGTGAGGAGAAAGCCCCCAGAGTGTGGGGAGAGATAGGGCAGCACCCAGAGCTCCTGAGCTGGGGGAAACTGATCCCCAGTGACCTTGGCTGGAGCTCCTGGGAGTTTTGGGGAGGTGTTGGAGGGTCGTACAGGGATGTTGGGGGATCTTTCAGGGATCCTGCTGGAGTTTGGGTGGTGCTACCCTGTGCTGGGCTTGCGGTTCTGGGGCTCAGGGAGTCAGGGGCACCAGGGGGTTGGGGGCACTAGGGTGGTGCAGAACTTCATGGGGTTCAGGTGTTCCTGGGGTCCAGGGGGGAATCAGTGTCCTGTGGGAATCGGAGCTGCAGAGGGGATTTGGGGGTCCCGTGGGTGATCTGAGCTCCTGGGGTCCCAGGAAGGCTCAGGTGTCTCGGGGACCCCACAGTCACCTCCTCCCCTTTTCCTTGCACCCTCCAGGAAGTCCCAGGACAGGTGAGGGGGGCTCCGGCCATGACTGCCCTTTCCCCTCTCCCCAGACCCCCTCAGACACCCCTGATCCCCGCAGGGCCCCCCCGGAGCCCCCGGAGGAAGGAGAATTGCTCGACACCCCCATCGAGGGCACCGAGAGGGCAGGGGGTGAGTACGGGAGGGGACAGGGACAGGGACAGGGACAGGGACAGGGACAGGGACAGCGACAGCGACAGCGACAGCGACAGCGACATGTCACCCACGGCTGTCACCCCCACGAGGGTCCCCACAACCGGTGTCTCTCGAAGGGTCCTCAGGTGGTTCCCCTGGCACTGTCCCCCCTCGGGATCCACAAGTGACCAACGCGGAGCTGTCGGGACCCTGCGAGGGACAGCAGGACCCGAGTGCCACCTACGAGAATGTGCTGTGACACTGGGGGGACTGAGGGACACTGCTGGCACTGAGGGACATCGAGACTCCTCACAGGTCACTTACTCCACTTCACAGTACCCAAAGAGGCTCCCCGTTCCCCACTGCCAGGGGGGCACAGGATCGTTTTCTCTCTTGTTAGACCCAAAGCGCAGCTTTTTGATTAAACCTGGAGAAATGGGGTTTGTGTGTTCAGCTCTGTCTGTTCAGCTCGGGAAGGAGGAGGGTCCAGGTCAGGTTGTGAGCAGATCCTTGTGGGATTTGCAGGATTTTTGGGGCTCTCTCAGTCCCTTGGGGAGGGTGATAAAATGATCAATTGGGGCATTTCCAGACTGGTTCCCTCGCAGCTGCACCGAGAGCCCCGAGAGCCCCGGGACGGAGTCGGGGACAGCCTGAGGTGTCCCCCGAGCCCAGCCCAGCCCCGCCGCAGCCCTGCCCGGTGCCCCCCGGTGCCCAAAGCCCCACAGCCGGCGCTCCCCGAGCGGCTGTGAGCCCCGCAGCTGCTGCGGAGCCTCGGCCGGGCTCAGCCCTGGGGCGGGCGGGGGGCGCCGGGAGGGAGGGAGCGGGAGGCTGGGGGAGAGCAGGGAGCCCGGCAGGAGCCGCCGGGCCTGCGGGAGCGGAGTGCTGGGCTCGGTCACCGGGGCAGGTGGCGCTGCCATGGCGCTGCGAGTGGCGCGACTGTCCCGGGCTGCGGCAGCGACGGTGGCCATGTGTCCGGAGCGGCTGGGACAGCGTGTCCGGAGCCACTGTGGCCATCCAGCCGGGGTCACCCCCAGCCCCAGCACGGTCGCGGGGCAGAGCCGCTGCTCGATATTTCCACACTTGTCCCCAGGACAGAACCCCTTGGATATGCATCCCAGGACAGAACCCGCCCTCCCATCTGATTCTGAGCATAAAAGGCCTCCTTCTTCTTCTTCAGAAAAGGGAAAGTGAAAGTGTTGGAGGGCACAGCAGGACACCCCCATCCCCCATAGCCTCCTCACCCCTCCCTGCATGCCCCAGTCCCCCTTTTCCCTTCCCCTGGGTTCCCCCAAGATGTTCCCTGCTCAGGTGCTCCTGGGGATCACAGAGCCAGGTATTGGGCATGGTGCACAATTTAGAAAAAGATTGAGAAAACCAGAAATAAAGAGTTCAAAAAGCCCTTGGAAGAGTTGGGGGCACAGCGCTGGAGCCCCCTGCCCCCCCCTCTTATGCCCCCACAAACCATGAGCACCTCAGGAGGGCCCCACTGCACCCCGGATCACATCCAATATCTCAGGCACCCAGTGAAAGAGCTGTGACCCATGTGCCCATGCAGCCACTGCCTGTCCCTGGGAACACATTCCCCTGGGAATCCAGCCATGGGGCTCCCATGCCCTATATCCTCCCCCCTGGCACCCTGTCATGGGTTTGAACACTTGCCAAATGGCAGGCACTGACCACATCTGCTCTCTCCACTCTCCCCTGCCACAGCTGGGCAGAGCAGAGGGGGAAAAAAAGTTAACCCACTGTCTTGGTTTGAAAGACAGGTGTCTGCCAAGAGAGGTTGAACCCTCCCTTAGGACAGAAAATGTGATTTTCCCCTCCCTCCAAATTATTTAATTTTGAAAATCAAGGGCTTTCAGGCAAAGGTGTGGGAAAAAGGAATATCAGTTCTTTACTAGTATCTATAAACAAGCAATAACAATAATAGCAACCACAACTAGAATCAGAAACCAATAGCAGATGACTTGTGAGCTGCCGAGCTTTTTCCCGTGTGGTGTAATCACGGTTGCAAGCAGCAGGGGCGCTGTTGAGCTCCCGGCCGGGCAGGGCAGGTGCGATGACTCCCGAGCAGCTGCAGGTGGTGCTGTGGCACAAGGTCGGGTCAGCCTCAGACAGCTGGTAATGGCGGGCAGGCTGAAAAGCATGCAGGGCAGCGAAGCAGCTCGGAGCAGTGAGAAAGCAGGGCAGCAGGGGTAGGAGCTGGCTATCTCCCCAGCTAGCTAGCAAGGTAGCAAGGATTTCTGCAGTCACAGCAGACGCAGCGGTCTTGTGCGGCAGAGGGCAAGGGACAGGCAGCAGAGGCAGCCGGACTCTCCCGGCAGCAGCTGCAAGAAAACGCAGCCCGGGGAATCGTATACTTCCCAGTGGGAAAAAAGGTTGAATCAAATCTCACCCAGCCAGGAGAAGAGGAAAAACAGGGCACAGTTGGATTTCCTCTGGTCGCAGCCAAAAAGCAAAGAGCAGCCTCTCCTCTCAGCATCGGAACCATGAGAGAGAGCGTTCCAAGGGCCAGCTCTTCCCTTACCCTGCCCTGCCCAAGCACATATTTTGTCTTTTACAAAAGACTTGATGGCTATAAACACCCAACTATTTGTTGCTTAGTAAGAGTGATGGAGAAAAATTCCAAGGCCTTCCCCAAACTCCGACACACACAAAGGGCTCATGAGTTGAGATAAGGAAACAGGAGAAAATGCACTGAGGACCAAAACAGGCTGAATGTAAAGCTGTAAAGTGATTTATTACCAGCAGAGACAGTGGAGGATAATGAGAAGTGAAATAAAGTGCTTAAAGACACCGTTCCTCTGCTCACCCTTCCCACCAGCAGCACAGGGGGACAGGATGTAGGGGTTGGGTCAGTTCATTACCAGAATCTTCTTCTGCTGCTCAGGGAGAGGAGTCATCCTCTGCATTGCTGTGGGGTTCCTCCCACGGGAGACAGCTCTCCATGAACCTCCCCAGTGTGAGTCCAAATCTCACAGCAGCAGTGTCGCTGCTTCGAGACGGGAATGACACACTAAGACACAACTCCAGGCCAAGTAGAAAGGAAGGCATAACCATAGTTTATTACTACAAAGTCTCTTTTATACTATTTTCTACCATTTGTGCCACAAAGCTATTGGTTCTACCCTGTTGTTGTACAGCATCATTGGATGGGCTACTCCTAGCACACCTATTCTGTGAACAACAGACTCCCTTTCGCAGATGTTGCATTCCAAGCTGTTTTCCTCATCTTATTTTGGCTTCTTGCTTCCATTTCTCATGGGTACAAAGCTGCTTGCAACACGGCCGATGTCTGCGAGCAAAGGCAGATTAGTTGTCAGTTCCCACACAGCAGTCTGCCCAAAACTGCCACAACATGAGCTCCTCCCACAGGCAGTCAGTCCTCCCAAACTGCTGCAGTGTGGGTCCCACATCCACGGGGTACAGACCTGCAAGGCCAGGCTGTTCCATCTCAGGAGCAAGGCCTTTCTCTCTATGGGGTCTCTCAGTGGATCACAGCCTCCTCCAGGCATCCACCCGCTCCAGTGTGGGTCACTCTCCCATGGGCTGCAAGTGAATCTCTGCATCCCCATGGACTCCATGGGCTGCAGGGGGACAACCTACTTCACCATGGTCTCACCATGGCAAGCTCCAGCCAGAGCCAGAGGAAATTCCCAGGGGAAATTTGGCTCTGGCACCAGGAGCACCTCCTCCTCACCTTCTCCACTGAGCTTGGTGTCTCTATGTTGTTTTCCCTCACACCTTCTCACCTCCTTCTCCTCTAGCTAAAAAGAAGTGCATGCTCACATTATTTTGGTTTTTTCTTAAACATGCTATCACAGAGGCATAACCGACATCTCTAATTGGCCCAGCCTTGGCCAGTGGCATGTCCATCATCTTCAGACAGGGACTGTCTCTGCTGGACATGGTAAAAGCTTCCAGAAGCTTCTCATAGGAGCTATCTTTGTGGCCCCTCCCCCACTACCAAAACTGGGCCAAATAAAACCAACCCACCCCCATCCAAGGACTCCCATTTCCCAGCACCCCACTCTGCCTGATCTCATCCCATGGGCCTCACATTCTCCCAGGAGCTCCCCGTCCTAGGACCTGCATCCCATGACTCCAAATCCCTGGAGGGGATCGCAAGCATGGGGAACCCCATTACCACAGAGTTCTCTCAGACCTGCCTCCTTAGGACTCCCATTTCCCTGGACATCCATCCTTGGTTGCCCACATCCCCTCAGCCTCCACTCCTGGGAATCCCTTGTTCCACCAAGTCCCTCTTTTTCCTGAGCCTGTAAGCACCATGTCCCCAGCCTGTCCCCAGCCTGTCCCCAGCCTGTCCCCACCCTGGCCCCAGAGTGGCCCCAGGCTCTCTCCACCCTGCCCCCACAATGTGCCACCAACATGTGGGTGCTAGATGTCACCTCACTTCCTTCCCCTTTGGCTGAAGAGCCACAACCCAGGGAAAAAGTGGCCACAGCAGTGTGTGACAGCCAGCCCAGATGGCCAGGGACACCGGGATGGCCGGGACAGTGGCGCTACTCCTGTGGGGTGAGTGAGGCAGAGACTGGTGGGGAGGGGACACAGGGGGGCTGCGAGGTCCCCTGAGATCTCCAGTGCCATCAGAGCCAGTCCATAAGGGTGGACACTGGTGTGAGTGGGGAAGTGGGGTGGCTGTGGTGACATGAACAGGGAGACACAGGGATACAGGGACAAGGGGAAAAGCACTATGGAGGTGGGCAATGGGGACACCTGTTGTGGGGCTGACAGGGGTAACATGTGTCAGTACAGGGTAGCCGTGGTGTCCTCATGCCCAGGGTGTCCACAGTGTCCCCACGTCCTGCCTCAGCCATGGGTGGCAGCAGTGTCCCCATCCCTGAGGTGTCCGTGCCACACGGATGTGGTGTGTGGGCAGCTGTGACACTGACATGTCCCCTGGCTTCTCAACAGTTGTTGAGGACTATCCCTGAGCACTTTCCCACCAGAACTGGTGTCTCTACAGGGACAGTTTTGGGTCAGCCCCCACATCACCTCCCCCTGCTGCCACTGTCCCCGTGCTGCCACGCCCACCCAGCCCTATCCCTTCTCCCTTCCAGCCCAGACCCTCGGCCTCGCTGGTGAGTCCTCAGGGGATGCCATGTCCCCATCCTGCTGTCCCCAGCCCTGTGCTGGCCCTGGTAGGCTGGTGTCCCCTGTCACCTGCAGGTGCCCAGACAACCCAACTCCTCGTGGAGCCCCCCTGGATGCCAGCAGCGCTGTGGGACCAAGTGACACTGACCTGCCAGGGCTCAGGGACCTCTGGTGCCACCGCCTGGTACAAGGACGGGTGGCTTTGGTGGAAGGAGGGAGATGACCACTTCGTTGTCACTGAGATTGGCACCTACCAGTGTCACAGACCCGACACTGGGCTCAGCCACAGTGTGAGCGTCCTAAATGGTGAGGGGCAATGGGGATGGGTCCCCTCTGCGAGGCTCTGGGTGTGCTTCACTCCCTGGGTGGCCTTGCACCCCTCAGTGTCCCCCGGAGTCTCCTGGTGTGACAGGACCCCTCTGTCCCACAGATCGTCTGCTGCTTCAGGTTCCGGCACGGGCGCTGCTGGAGGGGGACACGGTGACACTGCGCTGCCGAGTCAGACAGGACAGATCTGTCACGAGGCTGCGATTTTACCATGAGGGGGAGGATCTGGGGTGGCCCCTCAATGGGACTGAGCTGTCCCTGTCCCCCCTGCAGCTGCACCACGCTGGCCGCTACCACTGCGGGGGCTGGGTGAAATCTACACTGCCACAGTGGAGGGAGTCAGAGCAGGTGACAGTGACAGTGCATGGTGAGTGTGGTAATAGGGACAGGAAACCCTGACATCCTCCAAGGGTTACCCCATCACTGCCTGAGTCCCTCATCCCTTGCTGCATCCCTTCCTGGGTCACCCACAAATTCCCAGGTCCCTCTCCAGGTCCCTCCATCCCTCCCTGTGTCCAATTCTGCCTCATGGGTGTCACCTCCACCTCCCTCCTGTCCCTCCCCCTGTTCCCCACTCCTCCTATGTCTCCCATCACACCCATGTGCTGTCGCAGGGGTCGCTCTCTCAAGGATGTCCCTGTTGGCACCGTCTCCCGGGGGACAATTGCACTGGGTGACTGCCTGGTGCTGAGCTGCACAGTGGCCCCGGGGACAGGTCCCCTGTCCTTCTCCTGACACTGGGAGGGCTCAGGGGCACCGCTGGGCACTGGCCCCTGCCTGGAGCTGAGCAAGGTCGGGGATGAGAACAGTGGCCACTACCAATGGCAGAACAGCAAGGGGAACAGCGTGGCCAAGAGTCCCCCAGATGAATGTCACCATCATGGGGGAGAGGGACCCTTTGGTTGGGAGTGGCCCTCCCACGGCATCTCCATCCCACCCATCCCATCCTCATCCCCCCCATTCCCCTCCCCCCACACCGTGTTCCAGCCCCTCCCCCACTCTCAGCCCTGTCTCTGTCCCCGCAGTGCCCGTGGCCAATGCCACCATCACCCCTGGCCTCCCGGCACTCCAGGTGCACGCAGGTGACCCCGTGACCCTGCGCTGCTCAGTGCAGCTGGGCTCAGCACCTGTCACCTTCACCTGGCTGCATGACAGGAGGGAGGTGGCCCAGGGTCCCCTCCTGGATCTTGGGGACGTCGATGTGGGACATTCCGGCATCTACCAGTGTGTGGCCACCAACCAGCTGGATGAGCACCATGTGTTCTGGGCACTCAGCCCAGTGCTGGCCCTGGAGGTGATACCACAGGGATCCAGCAGCACAGGTGAGGTCACACATGGTCACTGTGGGGGTGCAGGACCCCTGGACCATGGGTGACCCTGCTTTGTCCCCCTCTGCCCCTGGCAGTGTCACAGAGGGAACAGGGCACAGGAGGGGTCACCTGAAGTCACCTGGGATTTCAAGACCCCTGGGGTGACAGGTTACCCCAATCTGTCCCACTCTGTCCCCAGGAGTGACTGCAGGGGTCATTGTGTCCCTGTTGTTCCTGGTCCTGCTCATCTGTGTCACCATGGCCTGGCACCGGTGGCACCGCATGGGTGGGTGACAATGGGGGAAGGGGGGTTGTGGGGAGTGGTGGGAAGCCCCCTGGAGTGGGGGGGACTATAAGGCATCACCCACAGCCCTGACGTGAGAGGCCCTGAACCCCCAGTGATGTTTCTCGGGCTCCTGTGGAGTTTGGGGAAGTGGTGGCAGGTCATGCAGGGATGTTGGGGGTTCTTTTTGGGATCCTGGGGGAGTTTGGAGGTTCTTCCTCCCTGCTGGGCTTGGGGTTCTGGGGGCTCAGTAAATTGGGGGCACTGGGCTGGTTGAGAGTTCCTGGGGGGCTGCAGGGATGCCCAGGTGTCTTGGAGGGATCTGTGGGTCCTGTGGGGTTTCAGGATTCCTGTGCAGGGTCAGGGCCCCAGGGACCCCACAGTCACCCCCACCTCTTTCCTTTGCAGCTGCCAGGAAGCACCAGGAAAGGTGAGTGGGGGGCTCCAGCCATGGCCCCCCTTTCACCCAAACCCCCAGGACCTTCCATCCCCTCCCACACACTCCCTTATCCCCACAGGGCCCCCCCGGAGCCCAAAACCCCCCCGGTGGAGAACCTTCAGGTGACCTACACGGAGCTGCTGGGGCCGAATGGGCAACCGTGGGAACCCAGTGACATCTATGAAATTCTACAACCGAAGTTGTGACACTCTGGGAAGTGGGGGGCACTGAGGACACTTGGGGTTCCTCCTCCATAGGTTCTGTGGTTGCCCATCCTGTTTGGGAGGTGGTCACGAGTCAGGGGAGGCTGCACAGAGCACCAAGTGCTCTCCATTCCCCACCCCAGGGGGTTCCCCCATCCTCCTTCCAGTACCACCAGGCACTCCTCACTCCCCCTCCCAGTGCTCCCAGTATCCCCAGGGGCTCCTTACTCCTCTTCCCAGTATCTCCCCATTGCTCCCAGAAAATCCAGGGTCTCCCCATTCCCCCTCCCAGTACCTCCATGATCCCAGTGGCTCCCCATTCCTCATGCAACTGCCAGGGAGGCACAGGACCTCTGTTATTGAGAGCAAAATGCAGCTTTTTGGTTAAACTGGCAGAAATTGTGTTTCTTTGTTCAGCTCTCTCAGGCTTTAGCAATGGGATTCTCCAATTTCGGGTTGTCAATAAAAACCAGGGGCTGCTGCCCTTCTGTCTTGGTTTGAAAGACAGGTGTCTGCTAAGATAGGTGGAACCCTCCCTTAGAATAGATAATGTGACCCCCCCCCCCTTTCCTCTGAATTATTATAACTTTGGAATCAAGGGTTTTCGGGTAAAAACATATAAAAAGGAATAAAAGTTCTTTACTAGTATCTATAATGAAGTAAACAAGCAACAACAAGAATAGCAACAACAAACAAAAACTAGAAACCCTGTGACAGAGGTCCCTGGGCTGCCGAGCACTTTCCCATTTGGTGTAGTCACGGTCAAAACCAGCAGGGGCGCTGTTGAGCTCTGGCTGGGCAGGGCAGGTGCAATGACTACCAAGCAGCTGCAGGTGGCGCTGTGGAACAGGGTCAGGTTGGTCTCACGCAGTTGGTAACGGCAGCTGGGCTGGGCAGTCAGGCAGCGTGCTGCAGAGAGCAGCAGAGAGCAGCAGAGAGCTCGGAGCGGCAAGCTGCAGTGGCAGGAATGGCTCACCCGGGCTGGCCAGCAAAGGTGGCAGAAACTCTGCGGTTGTGACACATGCCACGGTGCGTTCCAGCAGGCGGGGGAAAGGGTAGCGACACTCGGGCTCCTCCGAAGTTACAGTAAAAGTGCAGCTGGGGAGGTGTGCGCTGCCGGTGGGTAAAAAGGGTTGGAATCCCGCACCTTTCCCCGAGTGCAAGCTCACCCAGCCAGGAAGAGAGGGTAGTGCAGAGCTGGACATCTCCTGGTCACAGCCAAAGGAAAGCAGCTGATTTAGGGTAAAATAGAAATTACTAATGTAAAAGAGCTAGAAGCTAGATAATAGTAATAATAATATTTTTAAACTGATTTAGAGAGCCAGAGATTGTATAATGATTTACTAAGATATGCCAGCTGCGATCCATTTATTATTTTCTTAATGAATTTGTGCCTACCTGGTACCGGGAAGGAAGAAGAGAGGAGAGCCAAGTAATTGAGAGAAACCACCAAGTGTAACCGAGCATCCCGCCCTTGGAGCCCAGGACCGGTACGAGTTGGTTCTCAGGCTTGGACTAGGACCAAGGACCAAGGGAGCATGCGCACCTGTCATAATTAATCATCGGGACCCTCGCCCACAATTAATTTGAAGACACTGCGCTTGTGTGAGCATATTTAAATGAACTTTGAACTCATTATAATACAAAGCGGGGATAGGTAATGAATATGTATAGGGGCTTTGTCTAACTTTATGCATATGTAATCTGTAACCTAATATAAACTTAGTGAAGTGCCACTGAGGGTGTGCATGTCTTTGGAGGGGCTACCCCCATGCACCCCAGCTGGAATAAACACATACCTACTTCATAACTATCTGAGTTGTGGAGTCAATTCCGTGCTTCACAGCAGCTTCCCTCTGTCCCCTTCAGCGCTCAGCGAGGAACTGAAGTCTCCAATGGTCAGATGCCTCCTCTCCTCACCACACCCAGTCTCACCAGCCACTACTCAACTACACAACTACGAAAGGAGTTAATGGTCCTTGAGTACCTGGCCATTGGTTTCCTAGTAACAGGGATGGAGAAAATTCTACACCATAACAGCCCATCCCCCCACCGCCCCCCTCCTGCAACCTTCAACACCCTCCCCCTTTGTAGAGGCGCAAAAGGCAAAGATCCCAAAGGGCTGAGAGAACAACTTCCTGCAAACAGCAATGACAGAAGAAAACCAACAGCAACAGCAACAAAATTCAGAATCAGAAGGGACAGAAAAGGAATGATTTCCAGGGAAAGGCCCAACAAGGAGCAAACGCCAGATGTTGCCCCCAGCACATTTCCTCCACCAGGAGGAAATTCATTGCTTTGATGGACCTTCATTGCTTTGATGGCCAAAGCAGCCTTCAGGAGGCTCTGCATTCTCTTCTCCTCTGTCTCCAAACCCTTCTCTGCCGTGTTCCCCCACACTGTGATGTCACCAAGGCACTGTGGGTTTTCCAGAGCCTCCCCATTTTCCAGGGCAGTTGGTATCAATCCGTGGCAGTCGAATTCCCTCTGTCTCCACTGCATCTTTGCCAAAGCCCAACAATTCCCTTTGGGCTCCCCAAAATCCCCACTCCTGACAGAATCTGTGCCAAGCATTCCCAAGGCCTCAGGGCCACTCCCAAGGGGTTGATTTAGCCATTCCCACTTGGGGTCACTTCAGCTCCCAGCACAGCCCTGCTGGAATCCCCCTGTCACCCCAGGAACGGAGATGGATTCTGCCCCTATGGATCTCAGTGGCATCAGGGGACATTGTGCCCCGGGGTCACCTGAAGCCGTGTGCTCCTGGGGCTCTGCTGTGCCACGCCATGGATCCACACAGTGCAAGGGAACCCAGTGTCCCTTTGCCCCACCCAGCTGCAGCCACGGCCCCTCTAGTCCTGGCCATGGCACTCGTTGCTCATTCCTTGTGAATATGACCTGGAGGTCACTTCCCCAGAGGGTGGGAAGTAACATCATCCTTCTTGCTCTGACTGAGGACCTGCCCACGGGTAAATGGAATAGATTTATCCCCGAAGAATGTCCTGCAGTGGTTATTCCACTCAACTCCCATCCCTGTGCAGCCAGGGCACAGCTGGGGTTTCCATCCTACTTCCTCGTGTCCTCTCCGTGGTCCTCGTTATGGGTTTAGGCTTTTTAGTGAATTTCTTCCCGTTATCATCATGGAGATGCTGGCAGGAGGAAGGGCTAACTCCATGATGGACAGCAGCAAGTGAGCACACACACAAGGCGTGGCTGATAGGCCTCACACACCAACAGAATCGTTTGAGGAGCAGAGGGCAATAGGAGGCTCTGCATTTTTTGCTGCTGGTGCTCTGGGCCGCTCCGGCAGCAGGAGCTGTCCGCGGTGCTGCCGGGAGCCGTGCGGTCTCGCCCTGGGCTTACTGTGCCAGAGCTCAGCACCGCCATCGAGCTCTGCCGGCTCGCCCTGCCTGTGCCCGCTGCTGGCCAGAGGATCCTGGCTGCCCCTGCTGACTCAGATTTGGGCAATGTCCAGTGCTGAGACTGGACATGGCCTGTGTGGGTTTGAGGGGGAAGCACCCCCTTCTTTCCCTCTCATGCCAAGGCCAGTTGTTACCACCCAGGGAAGTTCTGAGCTTGCATTAGAACCCCCTGACAGCTACGAGTGAGTTTCTGCAGCCTTTGCCTCTTGAAGCCTCCACAGCTTCCTGCCAGCTGTGGTCTTAACCACACCACAGGAGAAAAAATAGCGCTCAGTGTTAAAAGCTATTTTTATTATGTCGTCCTGTCTGTTCCATTCTGTTCTGTTCTATTTATTTTCTAGCAATGAACTGTTATTCTTTTTTCTACATTTATGCCTGAAAGCCCCATATTTTCAAAGTTAAAATAATTTGGAGGGAGGGGTCTTCTTTCTATTCCAGGAAGGTTCCTGCCATTCTCAGCAGACATTTGTCTTCTAAACCAAGACAATTTCCTGTGGGAAAGAGCCATTCTTCTAGTCCAGGCACACACAGCTGAAAGTGGGATCCTTCTGCTGAAAATTGTGATCATACGAAGTTCGTTCCCAAATGAAACTTGCCAGGACCAACAGATCTGGCTGCCCTTGGACTCCCAGGGGCCACATCCATGATGTCTCCAAGACAAAGAGGTGGAAGCCTTTCCTTCCTATGGAGAAGAGCCATCCTTCTCAGCCAAGGTTTCCTTGGCCAAAAATGGAATTCCACCTTCCTAAAACTGCAAACGTCTCAGGATTGCTGCCAGACAAAAGCAGCCAGGACTGACAGCTCAGGCCCATCTTGGACTAGCAGGGGAAGAAAGTGAAAGCGTTGGTGGTGGCACAGCCAGACACCCCCATTCCCCACAACATCCTCACCCCACTCCCAGCTCCAGCCCTGCCCGGTGCTCCCCGGTGCCCAAAGCCCCATACTCAGCACTCCCCAAACAGCATCTGATCCCTGCAGCTGCTCTGGAGCCTCTGCCAAGGACCCTGCAGCTGGTGGGTGGCACAGGGGGAGAGGGTGATGGAGGCCAGGAGGGAGGTCCTGAGATGGAGGAGGACCAGGGACCCTGGGGAGGTGCCAGGACAGAGGCTTGGAGGTTCAGAGCCTTGGCACAGATGGCAGCTGCCATAGCTCAGCGAGTGCCGGGGCTGTCGCAGGGTGATGTGTCCTAACCGACTGTGACAGCATGGCTGAAGCCACTGTCGCGATGTGTCGGAACCGACTGTTGCCATGACAACGAGCCCAACTGATCCTGGAACTCGAGGGAAGTCCTGGAACCGGCGGGGGGAGGGGCAGGGTTCCCCCAGAGTTGGGAAAGGCAAACCCAAGGGATGGCAGAGATGGAATTGTGGCAGCCAAGAGGAGCCAGAGGCTGAGAGAGGAACAACCCTGCAGGCAGCGAGCGCAGGGAGGAAGGAGGGGAATGAGTGGCTCCAGGTGCCATGTGGAGATTCCCTGCAATCCCGTGGGGTGCCCAGGGAGCAGAGACCTCCCTGCAGCCCTGCAGGAGTCCCTGGCTAAGCAGAAGATACCCAAGGGGGCTGTGAGACCATGGGAAGCCCACATTGGAGCAGTTCCCACAGGTGGAAGGTGTTTTAAAGATGTGTTTCACTTTTCATATTTTCCATTTTCATGGATAATAAACTCAATTAATTTTCCCAACTCAAGTCCCTTTTACCCATGATGGTGCTCAGGAACTGAGCCCTCCCTGCCCTTTTCCCAACGGTGGAGACGTTTGTTCTCTTCCCAGTGCCCTATGCAGATGAGGAGGGCAGGATGGAGCAGCTTTGGGGACATCTGGAATCCAGCCAGGGTCACCCCCCACAGCACGAGCATGACCACAGGGCAGAGCTAATGCTCGATAGTTCCACACTTTTCCATCTTGTCTGGCAGCTGCAGCAAGAAAACATTCTTTCTGGGAGCTTCCAAAGGGCTGCATGCTTGAGCCAGGAAGGAAGAGGGTCCAGGTCAGGTTGTTGAGCAGATCGTTGCTGTCTTTGCAGAGTTTTGCGGCTCTCTCTGTCGCTGGGCAACAGGGACAAAATGATCAATTGCTGCATTTCTGGACTGGTTCCCTCACAGCTGCCCCTGCACGGTTGGTTTCCACCCAGCCCTGCTCTGAAAACCATCAAAGATCCTCACAGAGCCACTGCTTGAGCTTTGAGCTCGATTTGGTTTTTGTGCTTCTTGCAGAGCTGAGCAAACCACAGCCAGGCCTTTTTCCCCCACACAATTCTCACCTTTGAGCAGCTCCAAAGCTGTGAGAATCAAAGCCAAGGGGGCAGGTGGAAGCCTCAGGTGCTGGCTGCCCCTGGGGCTGGCCAGAGCAGGGCTGGCCAATGCCCATCCCTGTGCAGTGGGGCTGTGCCATGGATCAACTCCAGTGTTTGCTGGACAGGCATGCCCAGGATGTGCCATCCCTGCAACAGGGACCCCCCAATGACTGTGTCCAGGGACATCTCCAGAACTGCCATTCCCCATGGCAGGACCCCCCTGGCTGGAATGTGCCCCACCTCTACCTACCTCTACCTGCACTCCCCCAGGATGTGTCACCCCCAGAAGAGGGACGCCCCTAGGACAGGACCCTCCTGGATGTGTCCCCCAAGGACTGAACCTGCCCACCACCCCCATCTGATTCTCATCATGAACAGCCTCTTCCTTCTGCTGCAGCAAAGTGAAAGTGTTGGGGGGCACAGCTGGACACCTCCAGCCCCCACAGCTCCTCTCCACCCCTCCCTGAATCCCCTGTACCCCTTTTCCCCCATCCCTAATGTCCCCCCAAACCGTTACCTGCTCAGGTGCTCCCTGGGATCGTTGAGCCAGGAACTGAGCAGAGGAGAATTGGGGCTGAGGTGCAAAAGTGAGGGAAACAAAGGAAAAAAGGACATACAGAGAAGAAAAAGCCCCAGGGCTGGGTTGGGGGGCATAGTCCTGGAGCCAGTAGGACCTCCTTGTGGTACCCCCCGAGGCTATGAGCATCCTGGCAGAGCTGCACCAGACCTTGGGTCACCCCAAAATCAGAGGCACCCAGTGAAGAAGCTGTGACCCACTTAGCAAATCCCTGTCCTTGGTACCCCCATTCTCTGGGGACCCCCAACCCTGGGAACACCATTTCATATGTCCCCCGCCCTAAGACCCCCATCCTGGGATTTCCAATGCCTGTGGCCCCAGGACCCCCATTCTAGCAGGGCCCCTCAGTCCCTAGGCACCCCCATCCCTGAGACCCAAGTTCCCCTGGGACTCCCATGCCGGGGACACCCATCCTGAGCTCTCCACCATCCCTGAGCTCCTCACTCCTGGGACTCCCTTGTCCCTCCCACCATGTCCCACCATGTCCCCACCCTGTCCCCACCCTGTCCCCACCATGAGCAGCCAACACATGGGGATGACAGCTGACCGTGCTTCCTTCCCCTTCAGATGAAGAGCCGCCACCCAGGGGACAGGTGGCCCCAGCAGTGTGTGACAGCCAGCTTGGATGGCCATGGACACCAGGATGGCCAGGAAGGTGGCACTGCTCCTGTGGGGTGAGTGCCCTGGGAACAGGGCTGATGCCCCAGGGATGAGCCTGGTGAGGCAGAGAGCTGTGGGGAGGGGGCACAGGGGGTCTGTGGGGTCCCCTGAGGTTCCCAGCACCAGCAGAGCCACTCCATGGGGTGGACACTGGTGTGACTGGGATCATGGGGTGGCTGTGGGGACAGAGGAACAGAGGGAGAAGGAGAACTGGGATGTGGGGACAGGAACAGTGGGAGAGAGATGTGGGGGCAAGGATAATGGTGAAAGGAACCTGGGGCTGGGGCAGCTATGGATACATGGACAGGGGGACAGGGATGCAGGGACAGGGATAAGGGGACAAGCACTATAAGGATGGGGCCATGGGGACAGTTGCCATTGGAATGGGATCATGGGCACAGGGCCATGGGGATGTGGCTGTGGGGACAGGGGCTGTGGAGCTGGGTGGAGGTGACCTGTGCCAGCACAGGGTAGCTCTGGTGTGCCGATGTCTGGGGTTGGGACAGTGTCCCCATGTCCTGCTTCAGTCAAAGATGGCTGAGGTGTCCCTGTCCCTAAGACCACTGTGCCAAACCCATGTCCCCAGGGACAGTCTGAGGACAGCTGTCCTCAGTACCTGAGTACCCTGTCCCTAGGTGCCACTGTCATGAAAGGGCTGAACCCATTCATCCCCTCTTCCTTCTTCCTTCCAGCCCAGACCCTCGGCATTGCTGGTGAGTCCCCAGGGGGATGCCATGTCCCTGCCCCACTGTTCCCAGCCCCGCGGTGGCCCTGGCAGGCTGGTGTCCCCTGTCACTCGCAGGTGCCCAGACCACCCAGCTCCTCGTGGATCCCCCCTGGACACCAGCGGTGCTGTGGGACAGAGTGACACTGACCTGCCAGGGCTCAGGGACCCCTGGTGCCACCACCTGGTACAAGGATGGGCAGCGCTGGGGCAAGAAGGGAGGCAACCACTTCCTTGTCACTGAGAGTGGCACCTACAAGTGTGACAGACCAGGCTCTGGGCTCAGCCCCACCGTGAGCGTCTTAAATGGTGAGGGGGGATGGGTGTCACCGAGAGGGTCTTGGTGGGCTCCTGTCCATGGGTGGTCTCACACCTCTTGTGTGACAAGATCCCATTCCCTGCACACTGGAGTCATCCCAGTGCATCCCAGGGCACACCACCATATCCCAGTGTAATGGGGTTCCAGAGGTGTCCCCTGGTGCCATGGTGTCCTCCCTTGTGTCCGTGGCAGCCCACAGGGCAATGGAAGCTCTCCCCATTGGTTCATGGTGCCATGGGGACTCCTACCCTGGGCCACCCAGATTCCCCTCAGTGAGACAAGAACCTGCTGTCCTGCAGATTCGCTGGTGCTGCAGGTGCCGGCAAGGACACTGCTGGAGGGGGACACTGTGACACTGCGCTGCCGGAGCTCGAGGAACCACTCGCTCACCAGAGTGCAATTTTACCATGATGAGAAGGCAGTAGGGGGGCCTCTCCATGGGATGAAGCTGTCCCTGTCCCCCCTGCAGCAGCACCACAGCGGTCACTACCACTGTGGTGGTCAAGTGAGCTTCGGGACATCACAGTGGTGGGAGAAGTCAGTGACAGTGACAGTGACAATGCACGGTGAGCACCCCCACAGCCAACACCCCCATACATCAACACCCCCATGCACTGCACAACCTACCCTGATACCCCAATACCGAAAAACCCAACACTCCTACGGCTTGTGCCCTGTTCATTCCGGATCACCAACCCTCCTCTCCCATCTCCTTCCCAGAGCTTTTCTCGGTGCCGGTGCTGGAGCTGGAGGGTCCCACCGAGCCCACTGAGGGATCCCCCCTGAATCTCAGCTGCCTCAGCACCCCCAGCCCCCTGCGGCCCCGAGCCCCTCTCCTGCACCTCTTCTACCGGGACAGGCAGTTGCTGGGAGGCCCGCAGGGGTCCCTGCAGCTCCTGCTGCCTGCCGTGGGGGTCTCCCACTCATGCAGTTACAGCTGCGAGGTGCGCTCCGAGGGGGGGGCCGTGCGGAAGAGCAGCGCCCGGCTCCGCGTCACGGTGCGCAGCAAGTGCGGGGATGGGCACGGCAACCCCCACAGACTCCCCAGTTACTCCAGGCCTTGCACGGTACCCCCAGCCCTCCCTGATGCCCTGCCTGGGTTGCCCCATCCTTTCTCAGATACTTCCACCACAGCCCCAGGTCCCCTCATCCCTCCCTGAGTTCACCTACCTCTCTGATGTCCTTCATGATGCCCTGCATCCCCACGTTCCTCCCTGGGGTCCCGCCCATCCCTCTCCAGGTCTCTCCTCCCTGAATTCCCCTTCATTCCCTAGGGAAACTTTCCAAGCTATCCACACATCTCTGGGTCCCCTTCTTCCTCACTGGGGTCTCTACCCCCTTTGACTCTCCCGAGGTCCTTCAGTGTTTCCTGATGTCCCCAGTCTATCCTGGCGTCCCACTGCACCACATTCCCCCTGCAGGGGTCCTTCTCTTGAGGGTGTCCCTGTTGGCAGGGACAGGTGGCACTGGGTGACTGCCCGGTGCTGAGTTGCGCAGTGGCTGCAGTGACAGGTTCTATGTCCTTCTTCTGACACCAGAGGGGCGTGGCCATGCCACTGGGCACTTGGCCTGCTAGGAGCTGTGCCATATTGGGGACAAGGACAATGGCCACTACCAGTTCTGGTTCAGTGACAGGGACTATGTGGCCAAGAGCCCGCAGCTGCATGTGAACATCCTGGGGCAGTGGAACCCTTAGGCTGGGAGTGACCCACTCGCAACATTACCTATCCCACCCATCATGCCGTGTTCCCCCTTACCCCATCTCCCTCCCCCCACACCTAATACCAGCCCCTCCCCCACCCTCAGCCCCGTCTCTGTCCCCGCAGTGCCCGTG
This sequence comes from Lichenostomus cassidix, assembly GCF_008360975.1. NCBI lineage: Eukaryota > Metazoa > Chordata > Aves > Passeriformes > Meliphagidae > Lichenostomus > Lichenostomus cassidix. Next base: position 47,289 of record NW_028148027.1, on the reverse strand, counting down.
GCCAATGCCACCATCACCCCTGGCCCCCCGGCACTCCAGGTGCACGCAGGTGACCCCGTGACCCTGCACTGCTCGGTGCAGATGGGCTCAGCACCTGTCACCTTCACCTGGCTGCATGATGGGCAGGAAGTGGCCCAGGGTCCCCTCCTGGAGCTCGGGGACATCGATGTGGGACATTCTGGCACCTACCAGTGTGTGGCCACCAACCAGCTGGATGAGCACCGTGTGTTCCAGGCACTCAGCCCAGAGCTGGCCCTGGAGGTGACACCGCAGGGACACTGGGGCACAGGTGGGGTCATACGGGGTCACGGGGGGTGCAAGACTCCTGAGGTGAGTAGTGATCCTGATGTGTCCCCCACCATCCCCAGCAGTGGTTGTGAACGTCGGCAGGACCCTCCTTTTCCTGCTCCTGTTCCTGACTGTCATCGGGGGCTGTCACTGGTGGCACCACATAGGTGGGTGACAGTGGGGGTGGATAAGGTCCTACAGGAAGTGGGGGGAAGTCTTCAGGCTGCCGCCAATGGGGCAGCATGAAAAGCTCTGACTTGGGGGAAGCTGAGCCCCCAGTGACCTTTGCTTGGGCTGCTCAGATGTTTGGGGACATTTTGGAGGGTTCTGATATGTCCCAGGAAGAGGCTTGGAAATATTGAGGAGCACTGGGAGCTCCTGGGGGTTTTGGGGAGGTGTTGGAGAGCCATGCAGGGATGTTGAGGGATCTTCAGGGATCCTGGGGGAGTTTGGAGTGTTCTTTACATTCTATTCTTGGGGTTCTGGGGGGCTGCAGGGGTGCTCAGGGGTCCTGTGAAGAATCAGGGGTCCTGTGGGGGTTCAGGGGTCCCGGGGCTGGTTTGGAGTACCTGGGTGGCTCGGGTCTTCTGGGGCTCCTCGGGGGTGGTTTTGGGTGCAGGAGGGCTTAGCTGTCCAGTAGGAATCAAAGGTCTGGTGGGGGTTCAGGGGTCCCATGGGCATTCAAAATCCCAGGTGGAGTTGGGGGCCCATGGGATCCCATGATCACCCCCTCCCCTTTTCCTTGCAGTCACCAGGAGGCCCCAGAACAGGTGAGTGGGGGGATCCAGCCATGACTCTCTTTTCCCCCTCCCCAGACACCCATCAATCACCCTCTCATCCCCCACAGAGCCCCCCTGGAGTCTCTGGACCCCCTGGAGGAGGGGGAGGTGCTGGACACCCACACCATGGGCACTGAGAGGGTGGGAGGTGAGTACAGGAGAGGGACCAGGGACACGTCACTCCTGAGTGTCACCCCCCATCTGGGTCCCCCTAACTGCTGTTTCTCTCTCACAGGGCTCCACGGTGTTGTCCCACACCTGGTGACCTATGTGAAGCTTCCAGGACTCCATGGGCCACATGAAAACCCCAGTGACATCTATGAGAATGTGGTGTGGCACCAGGGGTGACTTGGGGGGCACTGGAGGTTCCCACCCATGGGTACCTACATGTGTGGTTTTTGTTCCCCATGGTTCCTGGGGGTGCCCAACCTACATGGGCAGATGTTCATGGCTGGGGGGCTCCCATGTGGGGCTGCACAAGGCACCCAGTGCTCCCCATTCCCCCTCTCCGTACCCTCAGAGGCTCCCCCATCCCCCTTCCAGTACCTCCACTGGGTTGCCATTCTCCATCCCAGTGCTCCCAGTACCATCTGAAATTTTCCCATTCCCTCCTGGCACTGCTCCCAGTACCCCCAGGTGCTCCTTATTCCCCTTCCCAGTTCCTCTCCTTTGCCACCCAGTGGCTCTCCATCCCTCTTCCCAGTGCCAAGAGGACACAAGATCCATTTCTCTGCTGTTGGGCCAAAAATGCAGCTTTTTGTTTAAACTGGCATAAATTGTGTTTGTTCAGCTCTGTTGTGGTTTAGGAACGGGATTTGTCTTGGGGATGGTTTATATCCCATAGATGTTTTTGTGTTTGTTTTCTGTCCGGAATTGTCGCTGCCCCCCGCCTGCCCCCCGGCTTGGGGATCCTGCGAGGAAGTTGAGGACCTGGGGCTGCTCTTTCTTACGGTGGGGTGATCAACACGATGGGCACACACACTGTGGGTGAATCTGACCTGAGAGCCTGTTGCCCTGTGGTTTTGGGGTTTTTTTCCCTCTTGTTTATTTTTTCTTTCAGCACCATAATCAGGTCTTGCCGGCTTGCTTCTCTGCTCCTCTGCTGCTTGGGAACCCAGAGCTGAACCCGGGAGCTGGGAGCACTCCCTACCCCGCTGGGCTGTTCCCTCTGCACAGCAGCCGGGCCTTGGGACCAGCCATGGCCAGCGAGCTGTGCAAGGGAGCAATTCCCTGCCCCTGTCCAGCTGCTTCTGCCACTGCTTCAGGGTTTTTTGCTACACTTTAGCTCAACACCCAGTGTCTGCCAGGACCCCCTGCTGCTTCTGCCACAGCTTTACAGTTGTTGCTACACTTTGATTCACAGCCCCTGGGGGTCTGCTGACCTCTGCTGTTCCAGCCCACTGCTGTGAGGCTCCTGCTACAGTGCAGTTTGCCACCTGGAGTGGCATGGCTGCTACCGCGAGTTGTGCAGGGGAAGCCATCTCTGCTCCCCCTTGTCACCTGAGCCGCTGTTAACCACGGGGAGAGGTGGCTGAGCTCGCACCACAGCGCCCCCTGCAGCTGCGGGGGAATCACCGCACCTGCCCTGCCCAGCCAGGAGCCAACAGCTTCCCTGCTGGCTGTGACTGTAACTGCACCAAAGGGGAAAGTGCTTTGTTGCAATGTATTACAGGACTTTTGTGTATGATTCTTCCCCTCCTTAACGCCTTCCCTCTGGCTTTCCCTGGTTGGCTCATATGAGTCCTCCGCCCCTCATGCCCCTCCTGATAACCCCCTGCAGTTGCCGGACCCTGGGTGTGCGATTTAGGCTTTCCGGGACCCCACACATCCCCCCGTCTCCCCTCCCCACCATCCCCTAACCCTCCCTTTATGGGCCTTAATAAACCTCCTGGAAACCTCAAATCGAGATCCTGCACTTCTTAAACTGCTGCGCCTCCACAGCAAACCGCGTCTCTAGCGGCCCTGCAGTTTGCCGCTGCTGCATGCATTCCAGGCGTGTTTTTGGCTTGGAGCAGCTTACCCCACTTTGAAGCGTGGGGGAGCTGCCTTTGGGACCACGTCGCTGCAGTGCCTGACAACCGACAGAAGGCTGCTATTGGGATTCTCTTTTTGCTTGTTGTTGCTGCCATTGTTGTTGTTTGTTTTCCTTTTTATATATATTCTAGTAAAGATCTGTTATTTCTTTCCCAGGGCCTGAAAGCCCTGTAATTTCAAAGTTATAAAAAATTGGAGAGAAGGGGGTCATATTTTCCATTCCAGGAAGGTTCCCACCTTCCTTAGCAGACACCTCTCTTTCAAACCAAGAAAAAGGGTCAGCAAGCCTGGCTGAGTACTCCCAGCTCTCCAGGTCACGGCTCATCTCAAGGATGAGGTCCCGCAGTCCCAGTCAGGGCTGTGTTGCCAATGGGGCCCTGTGGAGGTGTCCATTGGTCCCTGTTGTTCTTGCATCCTCAGTAGCCCCACAGCAGAAGGGTCCTGGGAGAGGCCAGGCCAGGGATTGAGCTGTGGAACTCCCTCTGTCTCCACAACAGTTCTGCCAAAGCCCAGCCACGCCCTTACAGCTCCCTGAATCCCACAGATTCTCCTGAGAGAATCTGTGCCAAGGATTCCTAGAGCAGACTCTGACATCACATAAGGGGGCTATGAGACATCACAGGGTGGACTGTGACAACACAGGCTGGTGGTGTGACATCACAGAGTGGACTGTGACATCACAGAGCAGCTTTATGGCATCACAGGCCATGCTGTGACATCATAGTGTGGCTGTGTGAGGTCACTGGGTTTGTCACTCCATCCTCGACCCCCCTCACAGGTTGTCCCCCCCCCAGAAAAGTTCTATGCTGCCCATGTGGAGCAGGATGTCCTGTTCCCCTGGGTTCCCTCCTGGCCCCTGGTGCCACAGCCTCCCCCAGAGGATTCACAGGTCCTGCAGCTCCCACCTGGCCTTATCTCATGGCTCTCCCATGTCCTTATCCTACAGCTCCCATGCCCCCGCGTCCTGCAGCAGCTCTGCTTCCCTGGCCTGCAACCCAAACACATTCACAGCTCCCAAATGTCCGTGTCCCATGGCTCCCACACATCCATGGCCCACAGCTCCCACACATCCATGGCCACAGCTCCCAATGAATCCACCTCCTGTGGCTTCTGCACATCCCTGGTCTGTGGCTTCCATGGATCCATGTCCCGTAAATCCCCCTTGCCATCCATGTCTCATGGCTCCCACATGGTCTTGTCCCATGACTCTAGGGCATCCATATCCCACAACTCCCAAACATCCGTGTCCTGTTGCTGTTGAACCGCTAGCAGAGTGAAAGAATGAGGCAGGGTCACAGGTGGCACAAATCTGATTTTATTATTTAATTTTTAGAACTTATATAGACTTTCAGAGGTCATGTGGATTGGGCCAATTCAAAACCTCCCCCTAGGCCGCTTGGCCAGGCTTGAACTGCCTATCTTCCAGAGACCATTTCAATAACATCCAAACTTTATCTTTATTTATAACAACACAGGATGAAGAAGAGAAAATTCCCATGGGAAAGAGTCTGTGCTGCCACAATGTCCCACAGCTCCCATGTGTCCATGGCTTCCATGTGTCCATGGCTTCCATGCATTCCTGTCTCACAGTTCCCACACATCCATGTCCCTTAGCTCCCATGCATCCATGACCTGTGAATCCCAGACATCCACGTCCCACAGCCCCCACACATCCATATCCTAATGATCCCATGCATTCACACCCCACAGCTCCCGGTGCATCCCTGTTGGTCCCCCTGGCTGGCACCAGCCAAGCCCATTGCCGGCCATGGTCCTAAGTACACCAAAGGGGAAAAACAGCACTGAGTGGGTGGGAGACTTCTGTAATTGTGTTGCTCTGTTCTGTTCTATGTATTTTCTAGTAAAGAACTGTTATTCCTTTTTCTACATTTTTGTCTGGAAGCCCCGGAATTTTGAAGTTATAAAAACTTCGAGGGAGGGGTCTTTTTTCCCTTCCAGGTTGCTCCCTTCCTTGGCAGATATTTGTCTTTTAAATCAAAACACTCTCCTGTGGGAAAGAGCCGTTCTTCAAGGCCAGGAGGTCTCGAGGCACCTGGGGAGGAAATTGGAATTCCACCTCCTAAAATTGCAAACGTGCAAGGATTGCTGTCAGGTGAAAGCTGCCAGGATAGGTGGCTGTCTCGGTTTGAAAAACAGGTGTCTGCCAAGAAGTTGGGAACCTCCCTTGATATGGAGACTATGACACCCTTTCCCTCCAAATTGTTTTAACTTTGAAATTAAGGGGCTTTCGGGCAAAGATATGGGAAAAGGAGTAACAGTTCTTTACTAGTGTTTATAAAAAGGCAAACAAACAGCAACAACAGCAGCAACAACAAACAAAGCCAGAAACAAGTAATAGCATTCTCTTAGCTGTCAAGGACTCTCCCCTTTGGTGCAGTTTGTTGCCAGTCACAGCCGGCAGGGACACTGTTGGCTTCCAGCCAGGCAGGGCAGGTGCAATGATTCCCCCACGGCTGCAGGGGGAGCTGTGGCGTGGGTTCAGCCACGTCTCTCACGTGGTAATGGAGGGCGGGCTGGATGGTAGAATGGGCTGGATGATAGAATGGTCTGGATGATGGAATGGTCTGGATGATAGAGTGGGCAGGATGGTGGAGCAGGCTGGATTATGGAATGGGCTGTACCAGGAACCTCAGACCAGCAGCTGGGGCAGCAGGGGCTGGCTCGCCCGGGGTAGCAAGCAAGAAGTGGCACAAACTCCGCAACTGTGGCAGGAGCCACGGTGTGTCCCAGCAGGCAGGGGGTGTGGGGTTACAGCACAACAGAAAAAGCCCAAGGCAATGGCAGAAAAGCAGCAGAGCTAGGCAGCCACAGCCAGGCTCCTCCGTAGCAGCTGCTTGACACAGCCAGGGAGACCCGTGCTCTAGTAGGGGGGAAGGGGGTCAGAGTCCCGGGTTTTCCCATGAGACACTGGAGTCGATGGTAAAATTCCTTCCCAGCAGAATTTGGTGTTAATAAGGTCCCAGTTCAACTGCTGCTCTTACAAACAATGCCTCACCCACAGTAAGGAAGAGGTAGTACAGAGCTGGGCTCCAGCAGTCTCAGAGAACCCTCTTGGCAGGAAACAGCACCGTCCACTCCAATGCCCAGAGAGCAACAGTGAGCTAGAAGCAGTGTTCAGCCCCCTATCCCTGGCTCAAGTCTCATGGGAGCTCTGCCACTCCAAGAGAAAGCCCTCAGGTAAAAGCGGTGCGGCCAGGTTCTCTCCTCTCCCCACCACCATGGGTATATCTTTTGTCTCTCTTAAATACTGATCATTATTGTCTCTTAGCAATGAAACAGGACAAAATTCCCTAAGAGAAAGAAAACAAAAGGAAAAATCCTAACTTCCAACATATTCCCATTTCCTTCCTTACTTTCCTAACTTTCACTTTCATGCCCCTTGGCCCCGAGGTTTGTGCCTCGATGAACCCAGGCAGCACCATAGCATGGAACGGGTTGGGGGTACCCAAGGGAGGGGAAGGGGAGTGTGAGGGCTTCAGGGAGAGATGAGGGGGGCTATGGGGGATGGGGGTGTCTGGCAGTACCTCCCCAACTCTTTCACTTTCTCATTCCTGCAGCAGAAGGAAGAGGCCATTTACACTGAGAGTCAGAGGGGGGTTGGGTTCTGCCCTGGACGCAGCACATCCAGGAGAGTCCTGTCCTGTGGGGTCCATGTTATGAGAGAGACACATCCTGGGGATGACAAACCCTACCCAGTTGGGTACTGAGAGAAGGGCAGGGAGGGCTCATTCCCTGAGCACTGCCATGGGCAAAACGGACACAACTTGGGGAAGTTAATTGAATTTAACATCAATCAAATCAGAGCTGAAAAATGAGAAGTGAAACACCTCTCAGGCACTGCTCCAGTGGGGGCTTCCCACGGGCTCACAGCACCCTTCAGGCATCCCCTACTGCACTGGGGGATCCTGCAGGGCTGCAGGGAGGTCTCTGCTCCCTGGGGATCCCCACGAGCTCCAGGGAATCTCCACTCAGGCACCCGGAGCCCCTCGTTCCCCTCCTTCCTCCCTGCGCTTGCTGCCTGCAGGGTTGTTCCTCTCGCAGCCTCTGGCTCCTCTTGGCTGCTGCAATTCCATCTCTGCCATCCCTTGGATTTGCCTTTCCCAATTCTGGGGTGCTCTGCTCCTCCCTCCGCCCATTCCAGGACACCCCGAGTGCCGGAGCTGTTGGGGGCGTTGCCATAGCAACAGTCGGTCCCGACACATGGCGACAGTGGCTCCGGACACGCTGTCCCAGCCGCTCCGGACACATGGCCACCGTCGCTGCCGCAGCCCGGGACAGTCGCGCCACTCGCAGCGCCATGGCAGCGCCACCTGCCCCGGTGACCGAGCCCAGCACTCCGCTCCCGCAGGCCCGGCGGCTCCTGCCGGGCTCCCTGCTCTCCCCCAGCCTCCCGCTCCCTCCCTCCCGGCGCCCCCCGCCCGCCCCAGGGCTGAGCCCGGCCGAGGCTCCGCAGCAGCTGCGGGGCTCAGAGCCGCTCGGGGAGCGCCGGCTGCGGGGCTTTGGGCACCGGGGGGCACCGGGCAGGGCTGCGGCGGGGCTGGGCTGGGCTCGGGGGACACCTCAGGCTGTCCCCGGCTCCGTCCCGGGGCTCTCGGGGCTCTCGGTGCAGCTGCGAGGGAACCAGTCCGGAAATGCCCCAATTGATAATTTTTTCACCCTCCCCAGGGGCCTGAGAGAACCCCAAAAATCATGCACGTCCCTCAAGGATCTGCTCAACAGCCTTAACTGGACCCTTCTCCTTCCTGAGAAGAACAGACAGAGCTGAACAAACAAACCCCATTTCTCCGCTTTAATGAAAAAGCTGCGCTTTGTGTGCAGTAAGAGGGAAAAGGGTCCTGTGCCGCCCTGGCAGTGGGGAACGGGCAGCTTCTTTGGGTACTATGAAGTAAGTGACCTGTGTGGAGACTCGATGTCCCTCAGTGCCGCCAGTGTCTCTCAGTCTCCCCAGTGTCACAGCACATTCTCGTAGGTGGCACTCGGGTCCTGCTGTCCCTCGCAGGGTCCTGACAGCTCCGCGTTGGTCACTTGTGGATCCCGAGGGGGGACAGTGCCGGGGGAACGCCCTGGGGACCCTGCGAGAGACACCAGTTGTGGGGACCCTCGTTGGGGTGACAGCTGTGGGTGACGTGTCCCTGTCGCTGTCCCTGTCCCTGTCTCTGTCCCCTCCCGTACTCACCCCCTGACCTCTCAGTGCCCTCCATGGGGGTGTCCAGTACCTCCCCCTCCTCCGGGGGCTCCGGGGGGGCCCTGCGGGGATCAGGGGTGTCTGAGGGGGTCTGGGGAGAGGGGAAAGGGCAGTCATGGCCGGAGCCCCCTTCACCTGTCCTGGGACTTCCTGGAGGCTGCAGGGAAAAGCGGAGGAGGTGACTGAGGGGTCCCCGAGACCCCTGAACCTTCCTGGAACCTCGGGAGCTCCAAGCAACCACCCACGGGATCCCCAAATCCCCACGGGACCCTCAAATCCTCATGGAACCCCCAAATCCCCACTGCAGCCCCGATTCCCACAGGACATTGATTCCCCCCTGGACCCCAGGAACTCCTGAACCCCATGAAGTTCTGCAGCACCACAGTGTCCCCAGCCACCCCAGTGCTCCCAACCCCCTGAGCCTCTGAGCCCCAGCCCAGCAGGGAGAGGAAACTCCCAAACTCACATAGGATCCCTGAAAGATCCCCCAACATCAGAGGATGACCCTCCAACACCACCCAGGACCCCCAGCCAAGGTCACTGGGGGCTCTGTTTCCCCCAGCTCAGGAGCTCTGGATGCTGCCCGATCTCTCCCCACACTCTCAGGGTTTCCCCTCACTCCAAGACTCCCAAACCCCCCATTGTCACCCACCTGGGCGGTGCCACCAGTGACAGCCCCCAATGACAGCCAGGAGCAGCACCAGGTACAGGAGGGTCCTGCCGACATTCATAGCCACTGCTGGGGACACAGGGGGACACTGAGATCACCCAGAACCCCAGGAGTCCTCAACTCCCCAGTGACCCCATGTGAACCCACCTGTGCCCCAGTGTCCCCGCGGTGTCACCTCCAGGACCACCTCTGGGCTAAGCGCCTGGAACACACGGTGCTCATCCAGCTGGTTGGTGGCCACACACTGGTAGATGCCAGAATGTCCCACATTGATGTCCCCAAGCTCCAGGAGGGGACCCTGGGCCAGCTCCCGCCCATTGCGCAGCCAGCTGAAGGTGACAGGTGCTGAGCCCACCTGCACCGAGCAGCGCAGGGTCACGGGGTCACCTGTGTGCACCTGGAGTGCTGGGGGGCCAGGGGTGATGGTGGCATTGGCCACGGGCACTGCGGGGACAGAGACGGGGCTGAGGGAGCTGCACCAGCTGTGGGGCAATGAGGATGGGATGGGTGGGACTGGGGACCCAGACGGTGCCGGAGGGACCTGGGAAGGGATGGTGGGACCTGAGGGCAGTGGGGGCACCTGACAGAAGGGTGGGTGGGCTCAGAGAGGGAAGAGGGGACCAGGGCAGGGGATATGAGGGAGCCGGGCAAGGATGGGAGGATCCGGGGAGGAACCCAGGAAGGGATGAGGAGACCCGGGCAGTGATGGGGAGACCCGGGCAGGGGGTCAGCGAGGGCTGGGAGTCTCCGGGCAGCGATGGGGGTCCCCAGTTGTGTCTGGGGTACCCGGGGAGGCTGTGGGGGGTGCCGTGCCCATCCCCGCACTCACTGCGCACCGTGATGCGGAGCCGGGCGCTGCTCTTCCGCACGGCCCCCCCCTCGGAGTGCACCTCGCAGCTGTAACTGCCCGAGTGGGAGACCCCCACGGCGGGCAGCAGGAGCTGCGGGGACCCCTGCGGGCCCCCCAGCAACTGCCCGTCCCGGTAGAAGAGGTACAGGAGGGGGGCTCGGGGCCGCAGGGGGCTCGGGGTGCTGAGGCAGCTGAGATTCAGGGGGGATCCCTCGGTGGGCTTGGGGGGACCCTCCAGCTCCAGCACCGGCACCGAGAAGAGCTCTGGGAAGGAGATGGGAGACAGGGTAGTGACCCCGACTGTGCTGGGGAGAGGCTGTGGGGCTGTGGAGTTTTGGGGTGCTCACCGTGCACTGTCACTGTCACCACCTTCGACAGCTCCCGCCACGATACCCAGTTTTTCACCCAACCCATGCAATGATAACTGCCAGTGTTGTTCACCTTCAAGTGGGACAGGGACAGCTCAGTCCCATCGAGAGGCCCCCTCAGATACTTTGTATCACGGTAGAAGTGCACCCTGGTGACCAATTTGTCCCGCGAGCGTCGACAGCGCAGAGTCACCGTGTCCCCCTCCAGCAGAGCCCGCGCTGGCATCTGCAGCACCAGCTCGTCTGCGGGAGGAGTAGGGACACGTCACACTGGGGGATTCCTGATGGCACCGTGAGTGACCCAGGGGTCCCCAATCCCAACAGGAGGTCCCCTTGCACTGGGATGCTCTGGGATGTCCCCATGTGCAGGGGACAGGCTCTTATCACATGAGGTAGGTGACCCAGGGTGCAGTGCCCACCCAGAACCCTCGGGGATCCCGTGGGTGCCAGGCAGGGGACACAAACCTCCCTCACCGTTTGCGACGTTCACGGAGGAGCTGTATCCTGTGTCGGGTTGGTGACACTTGTATGTGCCACTCTCGGTGACATGGAATTGGTGGACTCCTTCCATTTTCCACCAGCGGCGCCCATCCTTGTACCACCTGGTGTCACCGGATGTCCCTGAGCCCTGGCAGGTCAGTGTCACTCTGTCCCACAGCACTGCTGGTGTCCAGGGGGGTTCCCCAAGGAGCTGGGTGGTCTGAGCACTTGCGGATGACAGGGGACACCAGCCTGCCAGGGCCACCGTGGGGCTGGGGACAGCAGGGCAGGGACATGGCATCCCTTGGGGACTCACCAGCGAGGCTGAGGGTCTGGGCTGGAAGGCAGAAGGGAGAGGGGCTGAGTGGGGGTGGCCCTGAAGGGACAGTAGCATCAGAGGACAGGTTGTAGGGGCTGTCCCCACACTGTCCCTGCAGGGACAACCTTGTGGCACAGAGGTCTCGTGGATGGAGACATTTGGCCACCCTCGGCTGAGGCAGGACATGGGGACACTGTGGACACCCTGGCCATGGGGACACTACCGTGCTGGCACAAGTTCCCCCAACAGCCCCACAGCCCCTGTCCCCACTGCCACATCCCCAGGGTCCTGTGCCCAAGATTCCATTTTGATGGCACCTGTCTGCATGGCCCCTTGCTGAGCTTCCTCTTTTCCCTGTCTCCGGTACCCACAGCTGCCCCAGTCCCATGATGCCTGTCCCCACACCTCAGTCCTCCCATTTCTCTTTCCCCATTCCTGTCCCTCCAGCTGCCCCACTTCCCCAGTCAAACCAGGGTCCAACCCCACAGACTGGCTCTTCTGGCATTGGAGACATCAGAGGACCCCACAGCTCCCCTGTGCCCCCTCTCCACTGCTCTCTGCCTCACCAGGGCCATCCCTGGGGCATCAGCCCAGTGCCCAGAGCACTCACCCAACAGGAGCAGTGCCAGCTTCCTGGCCATCGCAGTGTCCCCGGCCATCCAGGCTGGCTGTCACAGTCTGCTGTGGCCACTTGGCCCCAAGGTGGTGGCTGTACATGTGAATGGGAAGGAAGCGAGTTCACATCTCATCTCCATGTGTTGATGGCACATTGTGGGGGCAGGGTGGTGACAGGCTGGGGACATGGTGAACATGATGGGGACATGGTGTTCCCAGGTGTGGGGGGCTCAGGGGATGTGGGGAGCTCAGTGTCCCAGGGCAATGGGGCTCCAGGGAATGGAGGTCCTGAGGAGGAGGACTCACAGGGAATGGCTGTCTGGGGATTGGGGGTCCCCATGCAGGTTGGTTCAAGGATGGGGGTCCTAGGGGAACATGGTAACCATGGATTGGAGTCATGGCGTGTGGGTCCCAGGGACAGGGGTGTGGGGGAAGAAATGGGGGGACCCTTAAGAATAAGGGATCCTTGCAGAATGGGGGCCATTGGATGAAGGGAATGGGGGTCCTGGGCACCGGGAAACCTGTTATGGTGATGCCAGGGAGGGGGTACCTAAGGAATGGGGGTCCTATTTTTGGGTTCCCAGGGCAATGGGGGTCCCAAGGATGGGCATTGACTGGGTGGACATGTGGGTTGAACTCCTTCACTGGGTGCCTCAGATTTTGGGGTGACCCAAGGCTCAGCAAAGCCTCCAGCTTGGGGAGTATCTCATGAGGATACTGAGGGTCTCTGATGTCCTGCAGAGATAAGCTGTTTTCCCCCATAAGGTTTTTTCCTTTTTCTATTTCTTTTTTTTCCTTTATTTTCCCAATTATCACTGTACCCCTCCCCCCACCTCAGTCCCTGGCTCAGCAATCCTAGGGAGCACCAGAGCAGGGAAGGGGTTAGGGAGACCCCCCGGAGGGGGAAAAGGGAGTGGGGATGGATAGGGAGGGGTGTGGACGCTGTATGGGCTGTGGGGGATGGGGATGTCCGGTTGTGTCCGAAACACTTTCACTTTCTTGCAGCAGAAGGAAGAGGCTGTTTGTGCTGAGAGTCAGATGGGGGGGTGTTTCTGTCCTGGGGGGCACATCCAGGGGGGTCCTGTCCTGGGGTGTCCCTGTTCTAGGCTTGACACATCCAGGGGGGATCATGTCCCAGGGGGTGACACATCCCAGCCGAGGGGTCCTGTCCTGTGCGATGGCAGTTCCTGGAGATGTCCCTGCACATTCCTGGGGTGCTGCCTGTCCCAGGTGTGGCACAACCTGGGGACCCTTGTACATCCTAGTGTGGGGCTCAGCCATGGCACAGCCCCACTGCACAAGGATGGGCATTGGCCAGCCCTGCTCTGGCCAGCCCCAGGGGCAGCCAGCACCTGAGGCTCCCACCTGCCCCCTTGGCCCCTTTGATTCTCACAGCTTTAGAGCGGCTCAAAGGTGAGAATTGTGTGGGGGAAAAGGCCTGGCTGTGGTTTGCTCAGCCCTGCAAGAAACACAAAAACCAACTGGAGCTCAAGCAGTGGCTCTGCGAGGGCCTTTGATGGCTTTCAGAGCAGGGCTGGGTGGAAACCAACCGTGCAGGGGCAGCTGGGAGGGAACCAGTCCAGAAATGCAGCAATTGATCATTTTGTCCCTCTGGCCAAGGGACTGAGAGAGCCCCAGAACTCCTGCAAAGACAACAACAATCTGCTCAAAAACCTGACCTGGACCCTCCTCCTTCCTGTCTCACACCTGCAGCCCTTTGGAATCTCCCAGAAAGAATGTTTGGGTTCTGGCTGTGGCTACCAGACATGAGGAAAAAGTGTGGAAATATTGATCAGGGGCTCAACACATGGATCCTGGGAACACAGGGGTGAGAGCAGGAGCAGGGAGTGCCCAGGCAGGGGAATTCATGGCAGGATGGAGGGGATTTACCAGAGAATCACACCCTGAGGGACACACGGGCATTTCCACAGATTCCTGTGCAGTGGCCCAAGCATGGACAGAGTTGTTCCTTTTTGGGTGCAGAATCCATGGGAAGTAAATCAAGTCTCAAGGTGGGAATGAGATAATTGGGAAGAGTTCCTAAATATGGCCCAACAAAAGCCTTCCTTGTGGGGTGTGTTGCTGCCCAGCAGACAGGGAACACTCATATGGACCTGTTGGACACTCAGGCAGATTCCACACTCAGTATTATCCACAGGCAAAGGCTGCTGTGGGATGCACCAATGGGCTCCTAAAGGGAACCATAATGTCTCGTGCCTCTGGATGGACCTCCACCTGAAGGTTAGGATTTTTTCTTTTGTGTCTTCCTTCCTTTCTTCCTTTCTTCCTTTCTTTCTTTCTTTCTTTCTTTCTTTCTTTCTTTCTTTCTTTCTTTCTTTCTTTCTTTCTTTCTTTCTTTCTTTCTTTCTTTCTTTCTTTCTTTCTTTTTCTCTCTTTCTCTCTTTCTTTCTTTTTCTCTCTTTCTCTCTTTCTCTCTTTCTCTCTTTCTTTCTCTCTTTCTCTCTTTCTTTCTCTCTTTCTTTCTCTCTTTCTCTTTCTCTCTTTCTCTCTTTCTCTCTCTTTCTCTCTTTCTCCTTCCTTCCTTCCTTCCTTCCTTCCTTCCTTCCTTCCTTCCTTCCTTCCTTCCTTCCTTCCTTCCTTCCTTCCTTCCTTCCTTCCTTCCTTCTTGTCTCTCTCTCTCTCTGTCTCTCTCTCTCTCTCTCTGTGTCTGTGTCTGTCTGTCTGTGTCTCTCTCTCTCTCTCTCTCTCGGAACTTTTTTCCCATTTGTTGCCTAAGAGATGGGAAAGAGGAGAACTTAAGAGACAAAAAATGTAGCCAGGATGGGGAGGAGGGGGTAGGGGTGCAGTTTGCTGCAGTCTCTTAGCAGGGACGTTTTCTCTTGGGAAGTGCAGAGATACGGTGAGACTTGGCTGGGGGTCAGGGGCTGGGCTCAGCCCTCTCAGCGCTCTCTTACTCTCTTTCTCTCAGGGGGATGGCAGGAGAGATGTTTGTGCTCTTGGTGCTGGGCTGTGCCTGAGGGGAGAATTCACTGCTACTCCAGAGTTTTGTTCTTGACTGCTTCTCCTTACCATGGGTGAGCCTTTGCTCGTAAGAGCAGCTGTTGAACTGGGATGTGTTCAACACCCAACCTCACTGGGAGCGACCCTCACCATCTGCTTGGGTGCCTCGGGGGAAACCCAGGACCCTGACCGCCTTCCCTTCTCTGGAGGGAGTTTCTCCCTGGTGCTTGCGGGAGCTCAGCTGCAGCTGCCTAGCCTGGCTGTCTTCCTGCCAGTGTTGTGGCAGTTTTTGCTACACTTTCACTCGACACCCTGCATCTGCCCCAACCCCTGCGGCTCTTGCCAGGGCTTCAGAGTTTTGTCCACACTTTGTTTGCCACCCTGGGTGTGCTCGGCTCTGCTGTTCCAGCCCACTGCTCTGAGGTTCCTGCTACAGTCCAGCTCACCACCCGCAGTGGCACTCAGACCAGCTGCTCCCCGTGAGTTTCGCAAAGGAAGCCATTGTCTCTCATTCTCTGTCACCTGAGCCGCCATTGCCAGGTGGAGAGGCGGCTGAGCTCGCGCCACAGCGCCCCCTGCAGCCGCGGGGGAATCATTGCACCTGCCCTGCCCAGCTGGGAGCCAACAGCGCCCCTGCTGGCTGTGACTGTAACTGCACCGAAGGGGAAAGTACTTGATGACCAACAGAAGGCTGTTGTTTGGTTTCTGGTTTTCTTTGTTATTGCTGCCATTGTTGTTGTTTCTTTGCCTTGTTTTATATATTCTAATAAAAAACTCTTATCCTTTTCATATATCTTTGCCTGAAAGCCCCATAATTTCAAAGTTATAGTAATTTGGAGGGAAGGGGGTCATATTTTCCATCCCAGAAGGGTTCCCACCTTGCTTGGTAAACACCTGTCTTTTTAACCAAGGTATCTCCTGCATCTCCCGTGCAGAATCCAAAATTCACCATCTGCAGGCAATGAATGGCCACCCCTAATTACAGGGTTTTGCCCTGAGCTTCCACTTTTCTACTGAGCCTCTTGTACCTCCAACTGAAGAGGGAGGTGCAGCAGCCCCTGGTTTTTTGGGGAAGCCTGAAATTGGAGAATCCCATTCCTAAAGCAAGACAGAGCAGAAGAAATAAAAACCATTTCTCCCAGGATGACAAAAATTTGTATTTTGGTCCCAATAACAGGGCAACGGGTCCTGTGCCCCCCTGGCACTGGGAGGGAGAATGGGCAGCACTGGACACACTGTGCAGTCCCACATGGGGTCCCCCCTACTCGTCATCAGCTCCCCATTTAGGTTGGGCACCCATGGGGGCAAAACACAGGGGTGGGTGGCCACAGATGGGGAGCCCCAGTGACCCCCAGTGCCCCCACTCCCCCCAGTTTAATGGCACATTCTTGTAGATGTCACTGAATCCTCACAGTCACTTGTGGGATTGCAGCAGCTCCGTGTTGGTCACTTGTGGTTCCCAAAGGAAGGAACCCATCTGGGAGTCCTGCAAGAGACACTGGCCGGGGAGACCCAGGCAGGGGGTGGCACCTGTGGGTGACATGTCCCTGGTCCCTCCCCTGTACTCACCCTCTGACTGCTCGATATTCACCACCTCCCCCTGCTTTGGGGGGGCCAGGGGCTCCAGGAGGGCCCTGCAGGGATAAAGGGGTTTGGGGTGGTGTTGTGGTTTAAAGGATGTTATAGCAGATCTTACCGGAGAGCGTCTCTGCCCAGCCCAGGTCAGTGCCTCAGTGCACCAAGCTCTCCCTCCGAGGGCTGCTCACTGCACATTACCCGGCCGGGGAGCCGTAAGGCTAGCTCTGGTTTTGTCTGCTGTTCCACAACCGGCGGTGGTAAAGGAGTTGAGGAGGGTCTACACATGGTGTCCATTGTTTATTCGCATCATGCCCCAGAGGCCAAAGCTCTCCCAGAGGCAGAGATGTTTATGGGCAAAGATCGCACATGCACAGACCCATGTGCACAGACATCCACATGCATGGACCACATGTGCATAGAAAACAATATGGCGGAGGGTGAGGAATTTTCTAGGGAAACAGAGGGGGCAGGGAAAGTACATAGCCAATGATCTCTGGGCACAGGGGCAGTACATGGGTGGAGTTAGGGTACAGGAACAACTAGGGAAAACCCAAGAGAGTGGCCAGGACCTGGCCAGAGTTAGCATACAGGAACCAATAGGAAAAACCTGAGGGAGTGGCCAGGACCACATGGGGTGGGGAAAGCAGGACAATAGGTGAAGAGTAAACACATTAAGGAAGAAATGGGTGGGGAAACCTGCAGCTATTATCGAAACATTTCCCCATTTTTTACCAAATGAATGAGGGAAGAGCTTTTCCCAAAAACCCTCAGGGCGGCAGTCTGGGGAAGGGGGAAAGGGGAGTCATGGCCAGAGCCCCCAATTCACCTGTCCTGGGATTTCCTGGCGGCTGCAAGGAAAAGGGGGCTAGGTGTGATCTTGGGATCCTCAGGGCATCTGTTCCCCCCTGAGCTCTCACTGTGCCCCAGATTCCCTCCAGGATCCCCAAGCACCACCAAAGCCTCCATAACTGCAAGCTTGGCATGCAGGGGGACTCCCCAGGAACCCTGAAGAACCCCCAAAATCCCTGCACGGTCCTACAAACAGCTCCCCAAAGACCCCAGGAGCTCCCAGTGCCACCCAAGTATTCATCAAGGCCTATCTGGAATGGACAAGGACCCGCCCAAATCCCCCAAGCTCGCCAGGACCTCGAGCTTAGGTCACTGGGGGCTCAGCCCCACCCAGCTAGGGGCTTTGATCACTGGCCCATTGGCCCCCAAAACTGGGGACTTCCCATTGCCCTTCAGGACCCCTGTCCCACTCACACACCCGGGCTGTGCCACCAATGACAGCCTCCAATGACAGCCAGGAGCAGCACCAGGAACAGGAGGGTCCTGCCGACATTCACAGCCACTGCTAGAGACAGAGGGGATACATGACACAATGGGGTCACCTGTCACCCAAGGGGTCCTGCTCACACCAGAAACCCCATGTGACCTCACTTGTGCCCAAGTGTCTCTCTGCTGTCACCTCCAGGGCCAGCTCTGGTCTGAGCGCCCGGAACACACGGTGCTCATCCAGCTGGTTGGTGGACATGCACTGGTAGGTGCCTGTATGTCCCACATCAATGTCCCCAAGGTCCAGGAGGGGACCTTGGGCCACCTCCTTCCCGTTGTACAGCCAGGTGAAGGTGACAGGTGCTGAGCCCACCTGCACCGAGCAGCACAGCGTCATGGGGTCACCTGCGCGCACCTGGAGTGCCGGGGGGCCAGGGGTGATGGTGGCATTGGCCACGGGCACTGCGGGGATAGAGACGGGGCTGAGGGTGGGGGTGGGGATGGAACATGTCGTGGGGGAGGGGATGGGTGTGGGATGGGTGGAATTGGGGATGCCGTGTTTGGGGTCACCCCAAGCCCAAGGGTCCCGCTCACCCAAGACAGTGACATTCAGTGCAGAGCTATCAGCCACACTATCTCTGGGGCTATTTCGGCACTGGTAGTGATCGCTGTCCTTGTCCCCAACATGGCTCAGCTCCAGGCGGGGACCAGTGCGCAGCGGTGCTGGGAGAAGGACAGGGGACCTGTCCCTTTGGCCACTGCACAGCTCAACACTAGGCAGTCACTCAGTGCCACCTCTCCCCAAGGGGTCTGCACCAACAGGGACACCCCAGAGAGTGTGACCCCTGTGGGGGGACACGGGTGGGATGGGGAACACAGGGAGTGGAAGGAAGTGGAGGGAGATTGGAGAAGAGTGGAGGCGACCCCAGTGAGGGAGAAAGGGACCCACGAAGAGGTACATGGACCCGATGACTATGGAGAGACAGCAGTGAGTGACTGGGGGGAGAGGTGTAAATAGGCAGATTGGAAAGGAAGTGCAGAGAATGGTGTGAAAACATGGGAAGGGATGAGGGTTATTGGTGAGACATGGGGACACAGAGACATTGATATGGGACCCGGGGAGGCTGTGGGGGTTGCCGTGCCCATCCCCGCACTCACTGCGCACAGTGACGCGGAGCCGGGCGCTGCTCTTCCGCACAGCCCCCCCCTCCGAGCGCACCTCGCAGCTGTAACTGCCCGAGTGGGAGACTCCCACAGTGGGCAGCAGGAGCTGTGAGGACTCCTGCGGGCCACCCAGCAACTGCCCGTCCCGGTAGAAGAGGTGCAGGAGGGGGGCTCGGGGCCGCAGGGGGCTGGGAGTGCTGAGGCAGCTGAGATTCAGGGGGGATCCCTCGTTGGGCTCAGGGGGACCCTCCAGCTCCAGCACCGGCACCAGGAAGAGCTCTGGGGAGGAGATGGGAGTGGAGATGATGGTCCCAAGTGTGCTGGGGCCAGGCTGTAGGGGTGCCGAGCTGTGGCGCTGTCGGGGTTTCGGGGTGCTCACCGTGCACCGTCACTGTCACCGGCTTCGACTGCTCTGACACTGGTGACGTGATGCTCACCAAGCTTCTGCAGAGGTAGTGACCACTGTGGTGCAGCTGCAGGGGGGACAGGGACAGCTCAGTCCCATGGATAGACATCCCTACTTCCTCTTCCTCACGGTAGAAGAACACCGAGGTGACAGGGGAGTTCTCCCTGACCCAGCAGTGCAGTGTCACCATGTCCCCCCTCAGTAGGGGCTGCACTGGCACCTGGAGCACCGGCCAGTCTGGGGACAAGTGGGGACACATCACACCGCGATGTCCCGATGGCACCGGGAAGCCCTTACTGTGTCACCTCCAACACCCCAGGGGTCCCCAATTCCAGCAGGGAACTCCCTTCACCCTGGGCTGCTCTGGGATGTCCCCATGTGCAGGAGACGGGCTCTGGTCACACCAGGGAGGTGACCCAGGAAGCAGAGCTCACCCAGAGCCCTCGGGGTCCCCGCAGGTGCCAGGCTGGGGACACAAATCCTCCTCACCGTTTCAGACGCTCACGGAGGGGCTGATCCCAGTGTGAGATGTGTAACATCTGTAGGTGCCACTCTTGGGGACAACCAACTGGTCAGCTGCATTCTGCCACCAGAGATGCCAATCCTTGTACCAGGTGGTGTCACCAGATGTCCCCGAGCCTGGCAGGTCAGTGTCACTCTGTCCCACAACACTGCTGGTGTCCAGGAGGGTTCCACGAGGAGCTGGGTGGTCTGAGCACCTGTGGGTGACAGGGGACACCAGCCTGCCAAGGCCAGCTCAGAGCTGGGGACAGCGGGATGGGGACATGCCATCTGCCTGAGGACTCACCAGCAAGGCTGAGGGTCTGGGCTGGAAGGGAGAGGGCTGGGTGAGGGTGGCACCACGGGGACAGTGGCACCCGGGAGGTGTAGTGTGGCATTGTCCCCAAATTGTCCAGGTGAGGACAGAGTGACATGGTGTCGGAGTTTAGGGAAGGCCTGGAATTTTTCTCCATCACTGTTACGAAGCAACAAATAGTTGGGTGTTTAGAGCCATCAAGTCTTTTGAAAAAGACAAATGGTTTGCTTGGGCAGGGCAGGGTAAGCGAAGACCCGGCCCTTGGAATGCTCTCTCTCGTGGTTCAGAAGCTGAGAGGAGAGGCAGCTCTTTTCTTTTTGGCTGCGACCAGAGGAAATCCAACTGTGCCCTGTTTTTTTCTTCTCCCGGCTGAGTGATCTTTGATTCAACCTTTTTTTCCCACTGGGAAGTGCATGTTTCCCCAGGGCCGCGTTATCTCGCAGCAGCTGCCGGGAGAGTCCGGCTGCCTCTGCCGCCTGCCCCCGCCCTCTGCCGCACGAGACCGCTGCGTCTGCTGTGACTGCAGAAATCCTTGCTACCTCACTAGCTAGCCGGGAGAGAGCCAGCCCCTACCCTCTGCCGCCCTGCTTTTTGCTGCTCCGTGCTTCCCTGCCTGTTTTTTCAGCCTGCCCACCATTACCAGCTGCGTGAGGCTGACCTGACCCTACGCCACAGCGCCACCTGCAGCCCCTCGGGAGTCATCGCACCTGCCCTGCCCAGCCGGGAGCTCAACAGCGCCCCTGCTGCTTGCAACTGTGATTACACCACACGGGAAAAGGCTCGGCAGCTCACAAGTCATCTGCTATTGGTTTCTGGTTCTAGTTGTGGTTGCTATTATTGTTATTGCTTGTTTATAGATACTAGTAAAGAACTGATATTCCTTTTCCCATACCTTTGCCTGAATGCCCTTGATTTTCAAAATTAAAATAATTCGGACGGAGAGGAGAATCACATTCTCTGTCCTAAGGGAGGGTTCAACCTCTCTTGGCAGACACCTGTCTTTCAAACCAAGACACATGGATGTCTCAGGGACGGGGACACCACCATCACCCCCTGCTCAGGCAGGACATGGGGACACTGTGGACACTCCAGACATGAGGACGCCACGGCCACGCTGTGCTGGCACAGGTCACCCCCCACCAGCCCCACAGCACCTGTCCCCATATCCCATCCCGATGGTCCTTGTCCCCTTGTTCCCTTGTCCCTGTGCCTGTCCCCACAGCTGCCCCAGCCCCATCGTGCCTCCCCACTCCCCCATTGCTGTCCCCACCTTTCTGTCCCCTCTCTCCTGTCCCCACTGCCAGCCCACTACCCCAGTCACCCAGCCCGCGACCCCCCGAGGGGGGCTGGGTTGGGATTAGGGAGGGGAGGACTCAATCCCTGAGCACCATCAAGGGCAAAACGGACTTGTTTTGGGGCAAATAATTGCATTTATTATCCATCAAAACAAAAATGAGAAGTAAAATAAACCCGAAAAACTCCTTTCCCCACCCATCCCTCCTGAGTTGGGGGCTTCTCCAGGGCTGCGGGGTGTCCCTCGTGTCCCCCGGTGTGTCCCTCGTGTCCCTCGGGGTGTCCCCAGCACCCCCCGCCAGCTCCGGCCATTTCGGGTCACGCTGCGCTGGTCCCGCGCAGGTTTTCCCAAATCCGTGGGGCCCAGAGGGACAGAGGGGTGGTGGCCACGGGGGGGAGGGGACAGGGCCAGCTGCCGGCAGTTCCTGGTGGCCACGGGCGGGGAGGGGACAGGGCCAGCTGCCGGCAGTTCCTGGTGGCCATGGGGATGGGACAGGGCCAGCTGCCGGCAGATGGGAAGAGGATGGGAAAGCCTCTGGGGTTACTGGGAGCACTGGGAGGGGAAAGAGACCCCACATGGGACCTCCACACCGGTGGCCACCCCCTGTGTCCCACAGGAGCCAGGGGAGGGGACACACACGAGGGGTGCCCAGGGGAGGGGATCTCCAGTGCCCCCAGTGTCCACAGTGCCTCCAGTGTCCCCAGTGTCACAGTGCATTGTCGTAGATGTCACCGGAGTCCTGCTGTCGCCCGTGGGGTCCCGGCAGCTCTGCATAGGTCACCTGGGGGGATGTGGCACGGGGGGCCCTGCGAGAGGCAGTGATTGGGGCGGATGACACCCGTGGGTGACATGTCCCTGTCCCTGTCCCTGTCCCTGTCCCTGTCCCTGTCCCTGTCCCTGTCCCCAACACCCGTACTCACCCTCTGCCCTCGCGGTGCTCACGACCTGGGTGTAAAGCACCTCCCTATCCTCCGGGGGGGCCGAGGGGACCCTGTGGGGATAAAGGGGTGGCTGTGGCTGTGGCGTTGTGGGGGTGGTGATAAAAGGGGGTCAGGACTGCAGCCCCCCACTCACCTGTCCTGTGGCTTCCTGGTGGCTGCAAAAGAAAGAGGAGTGGGGTTGACAATGAGGTCCCTGGGGCCACTGAAACCTTCCAGGACCCTTGATTGCCCCCGGGACTCCTAAGCATCCCTGATGACCGCCAAAACCCCTGAACCACCCCAAAGCTCAAGATCCCCTGAGCGCCCAGAGCTCCCAAATATGGCAGAAAGGGGAGCCCTCCCAATTCCCGCAGGACCCCAGAAAAAAAACCAAAATCCCAACACCACCTCAAACCCCACAGGAGCTTAGCTAAGGTCACTGGGGGCTCAGCTCCACCCAAGGAAGAGGCAGTGGGTGCTGCACATCGCTCTCCCAGTCTGGGGGGCTTCCCAACCCTGACCATCCTCCAGTGTCACCCACCCATGCGGTGCCACCAGCGCCAGCCCAGGACGGCAGCCAGGAGCACAACCAGGAGCAACAGGGAACTACCAACCCCTGCAGCCACTGCTGGGGACAGAGAAGGGCACATTGAGGTCACAAAGAACCTCAAAGGTCCTGCACTCCCCGTGACCCTGTGTGACCCCCACCTGTGACACCTGTGCCCCAGTGTCCCCACGGTGTCACCTCCAGGGCCAGCTCTGGGCTGAGTACCCAGAACACACGGTGCTCATCCAGCTGGTTGGTGGCCACGCACTGGTAGGTGCCAGAATGTCCCACATCGACGTCCCCAAGCTCCAGGAGGGGACCCTGGGCCACCTCGTGCCCATTGTGCAGCCAGGTGAAGGTGACAGGTGCTGAGCCCACCTGCACCGAGCAGCGCAGGGTCACGGGGTCACCTGTGTGCACCTGGAGTGCCGGGGGGCCAGGGGTGATGGTGGCATTGGCCACGGGCACTGCGGGGACAGAGACGGGGCTGAGGGTGGGGGAGGGGCTGGCAACAGGTTTGGCTGGAGATGGAGGGAAATGAGGGCGGGATGGGGGATGCCGTGTTTTGGGTCACCCCCAGCCCAAGGGTCCTGGTCACCCAGGACAGTGACAATCAATGGGTCACTTTCAACCGTGCTGTCCCCGTCGCTGATCCGGCACTGGTAGTGGCCACTATCATTGTCCCCAACATGGCTCAGCTCCAGGCGGGGCCAATGCCCAGCGGTGTCTCCGAGCCCTCCCGGTGCCAGGAGAAGGACAGGGGACCTGTTCCCGTGGCCACCGTGCAGCTCAGCACCAGGCTGTCACCCAGTGCTACCTGTCCCCCGGGGGGGCTGTTCTGACAGGGACACCCCTGATACTGGGATCCCTGTGGGGGGACATGGGTGTGATGGGGACATGAGGAGGGGAGGGAGGAGATGTAGGAGAGGGTGGAGGAGACCTGAGTGGGTGAGAAAGGGAGTGGTGGGAGATTCAGGGATGGGAGACATGGAAAGGGATATAGGGGACCCCAGAGAGGGGTGGAGGGATGCAGACAGGGGTGGTGCAACCTGGGGACAGTGGGGGGACCTCCAGTCGGACTGGGTGTCCCCAGTTGTGTCTGGGCGACCCGGAAGGCTTTCGGGGAAGGATGGAGGACCCCAGGAGGTGATGGGAGATGGCGACGGTGATCCCAAAGCCACTCGGGAGAGGCTGTGGGCCTAACAGGGTGGTGGCTGTGTGGTGCTCACCGTGCACTGTCACTGTCACTGTCACTGGCTTTGACTCTGACACCAGTGATGTTCCGAAGCTCACCCAGCCCTTGCAGCGATAGCTGCCACTGCGGTTCAGCTGCAGGGGGGACAGGGACAGTTCGGTCCCATGGACAGACCTTCCCAGTTCCTCCTCCTCACGGTAGAAGGACACCGAGGTGACAGGGCAGTTCTCCCAGCCCCAGCAGCGCAGTGTCACAGTGTCCCCCTCCAGCAGCGGCTGCGCTGGCACCTGCAGCACCAACGAGTCTGGGGATAAGTGGGGTCACATCACACCAGCATGTCCCAATGGATCCGGGACCCCCCACTCTGTCACCTCCAACACCCCAGGGGTCCCCAATTCCAGGAGGGAAGTCCTCTCACATTGGGATGCTCTGGGATGTCCCCATGTGCAGGACACAGGAACTGGTCACACCAGGGGGTGGTCCAGGAAGCAGAGCTCACCCAGAGCCCTCAGGGTCCCCGCAGGTGCCAGGCTGGGGACACAAACCTCCCTCACCGTCTGAGACCCTCAAGGAGGGTCTGTGCCCAGTGCCGGGTTTGTCACACACGTAGGTGCCACTCTTGGAGACAGTGAAGCTGGCAGGTACATTCAGCCACCAGCGCTGTCCATCCTTGTACCAGGTGGTGCCACTGGGTGTCCCCAAACCCTGGCAGGTCAGTGTCACTCTGTCCCACAGCACCGCTGGTGTCCAGGGGGGATCCACGAGGAGCTGGGTGGTCTGAGCACCTGCGGGTGACAGGGGACACCAGCCTGCCAGGACCAGTGTGTGGCTGGGGAGAACAGGGTGGGGACATGGCATCCCTTGAGGACTCACCAGTGAGGCTGAGGGTCTGGGCTGGAAGGGAGAAAGGACAGGGCTGGGTCAGGACAGCAACACCCAGGGCATGGGGTGTCCCCAAATTATCCCTGTGAGGGCACCAGAGTGGTACAGAGGTCTCAGGGATGGGGACACTGTGGCCACCCCAGGCTGATGCAGGACATGGGGACACAGGTCACTGCTACCAGGCCCCAAAGCTCTTGTCCCCACCACCCCATGTGCCTGTCCTCTTGTCCCTGTCCCTTCCATCCCTTGTCCCCTTGCCCTGTCCCACAGCTGCCCCAGTCTCATGCTGCCTGTCCCCACATTCCTGTCCCCACGTTCCTGTTCCACTTTTCCAGTTCCCCTGTTCCTGTCCCCACAGCCACTTCACAACCCAGTCACACCAGTCTCCCCCCCCAAGAACTGGCTCTGCAGGCACTGGGGACTTCAGAGATCCCACAGCCCCCCTATGCCCCCTCCCCACCGCTCTCTGCCTCACCAGGGCCATCCCTGGGCTGTCACCCCTGTGCCCAGGGCACTCACCCCACAGCAGCAGTGCCACCTTCCCAGCCATCCCGCTGTCCCCGGCCATCCAGGCTGGCTGTGACACACTGCCAGGGCCACCTGTCCCTGTTGGTGGCTCTTGGGCCAAACAGGAAGGAAACGAGGTCACATCTCTTACTCAGGCGTGTTTGACACCTGGTGGGGACAGGCTGGCCACAAGCTGGGGGCAGGATGGGGACATGGCGGGGACATGGCGGGGATATGGTGGGACAGGCTGGGGACATGGCAGGACACCGGATTCCCACGACTGGGGACACAAGGGGTGTGTAGAGCCAAAGATGGTGTTCCCAGTGGGATGGAGGTCCTGGGGGAATCAAGGTCCTGGGGGAAGGGAGGGTGCAGGGGATGGAATCAAGGGGAGGCGGCTCCTCGGCAATGGGGGTCCTGGGCCATGGAGACCCTGGGCAATGGCAGTTCCAGGCTGGGGGGACATAGGAAATGGGGTTCCCATGGTTGGGTTCCCAGGGCAATGGGGGTCCCAGGGATGGGCAGTGGCTGGGTGGGCATGTGGGTCACAGCTCCTGCACTGGGTGCCTCAGATGTTGGGGTGACTCAGGGCCCAGCACAGCCCCCTCTGGCTCCTCATGGCCTGGGGGTCACCCCAGGGGATTCCGAGGGTCTCTGGCTCTGTGCCCCCTCCCCCACCCAGGCGCTTTTTCCTCTCTTTATTTCCATTTCTTCCCTTTTTTCCCCTCAATTTCACACTGCCCGAATTCCTGTCTCAGCGATCTCAGGGAGCTCCTGAGCAGGGATCAGGTTTGGGTGACCCTAAGGAGGGGGCGAAGGGAGTTCAGGGAGGGTTGGGGGGCTGTGGGGGATGGGAGTGTCCAGCTGTGCCCCCAACACTCTCACTTTCCCTTTCCTGCAGCAGAAGGAAGAAAATTGAATTTATCAACCATCAAATCAGAGCTGAAAAATGAGAAGTGAAACACATCTTAAACACACATTCCCCTCTCAGGCACTTCTCCAACGTGGGTTTCCCATGGCCTCACAGCACCCTTCAGGCATTATTGTTACTGCTTGTTTATAGATTCTAGTAAAGAACTGTAATTCCTTTTCCCATACCTTTGCCTGAAATCCCTTGATTTTCAAAATTAAAATAATTCAGAGGGAGGAGAAATTACATTCTCTGTCCTAAGGGAGGGTTCAACCTCTCTTAGCAGACACCTGTCTTTCAAACTGAGACAGGGGGAAACTCCGGAACGCCCACAGTGCCTTGGTGACATCATAGTGTGGGGAAACACGGCAGAGGAGGGTTTGGAGACAGAGGAGAAGAGAATCCAGAGCCTCTGGAAGACTGCTTTGGCCATCAAAGCAATGAAGGTCCACCTGCCAGGTTCCTCCTGGTGGGGGAATCGTGCTGGGGGCAGTGGCTGGGGTTTGTTCCTTATCGGGGGCTTTCTCTGGAAATCATTCATTTTCTGACCCTTTTGATTCTGAACCTTGTTGCTGTTGCTGTTGTTTCTCTTCTGTCATTGCTGTTTGCAGGAAATTGTTCTTCTCTAAGCCCTTTGGCATCTCTGCCTTTTGTGCTTACACTGGGAGGGGAAGGGCAGCAGCCCCTGGTTTATAGGGGAAGCACACAGAGGTGTTGGTGCCCATGGGTGGGGATCTCCAGTGCCCCCAGTGTCACCCAGTGCTCCCAGTGTCCCCCCATGCCCCCCAGTGTCCTCCACTGTCACAGCACATTCTCATAGATGTCACTGGATTCCCGCCGTTGCCCATGGGATCTCGGCAGCTCTGCATAGGTCACCTGGGGGTCCTGGGGTGGGGTGACACTGGGGGACCCTGAAAGAGACACCAGTTTGGGGGGACCAAGGTAGGGAGTGACACCTGTGGGTGACGTGTCACCGTCACCTCCCACCCTGTACTCACTTCCCGTCTGCTTGGTGATCACAACATGGCTGTACAGCACCTCCTCCTCCTCTGGAGGGGCTGGGGGCTCTGGGGGGACCCTGCTGGGATAAGGGGGTGTGTGGGAGGAGATGGAGAATTGTGGGGCTGGGGGTAATAGGGGGGTCATGGCTGGAGCCCCCAACTCACATTTCCTGGTGCTTCCTGGAGGCTGCAAAGGAAAGATCAGGGGTGACTGTGGGGTCCCAGGGCCATGACCACACTCAGGAATCCTGAACCCTGACAGGACCCTCACTTCCCCCCGGGATCCCTGAGTATCCCTGAAGGGCCCCAGAATTCATGAACCCCCGCAGTGTCACCAACCAACTCAGGCTCAAAACACCAAAGCCCTCCAAACTCCTCCACGACCCCTGAAAGAATCCCCAGCAACCCTGAACGACCCTTCAGCATCTCCCCAAACCCTACAGGAGCCCAGCCAAGGTCACTGGGGGTCTCAGTCCCACCCCAAGTCAGGCTATAGACCCCCAAATCCTACGGCTACCAGGGACCCCCATGACCCCATTGTCACCCACCCAGGTGGTGACACCGGTGCCAGGCCACGATGACACCCAGGAGCAGAACCAGGAACAACAGGGAACCACTGACCCCTGCGGCCACTGCAGGAAAGAGATAGAGACACATTGGGTCACCTGTAACCTCAGGGGTCCTGAACCCCCAGAGTGACCCGATATGACCCCACCTGTGCCCCAGTGTCCCTGCAGTGTCACCTCCAGGGCCAGCTCTGGGCTGAGCGCCCAGAACACACGGTGCTCATCCAGCTGGTTGGTGGCCATGCACTGGTAGGTGCCAGAACGTCCCACATCGACATCCACAAGCTCCAGGAGGGGTCCCTGGGCCACCTCCTGCCCATCGTGCAGCCAGGTGAAGGTGACAGGTGCTGAGCCCACCTGCACCGAGCAGCGCAGGGTCACGGGGTCACCTGCGCGCACCTGGTGTGCCGGGGGGCCAGGAGTGATGGTGGCATTGGCCACGGGCACTGCGGGGACAGAGACGGGGCTGAGGGTGGGGGAGGGGCTGGAACATGGTGTGGGGGGAGGGGATGGGGGGGATGACAATATCATGGGTGGGATCTCCCCCAGCCCAAGGGTCTCACTCACCCAGGACGGTGACAATCAATGGGTCACTTTCAACTGTGCTGTCCCCATCGCTGACACGGCACTGGTAGTGGCCACTGTCCTTGTCCCCAACATGGCTCAGCTCCAGGCAGGGGCCAGTGCCCAGCAGTGCCCCTGAGCCCTCCCGGTGCCAGGAGAAGGACAGGGGACCTGTCCCTGCGGCCACCGCACAGCTCAGCACCAGGCTGTCACCCAGTACCACATGTCCATTGGGTGGCTGTGCTGACAAGGACACGCCTGATACTGGCATCCCTGTGAGAAGGGGACAGATGGGGACAGTGAGGGAGTGGGGACACCAGGGGAGAGCAGGGGACAGCAGGGGACAGGGAGGGATACAGGGACAGGGAGGGACACGGGGAGGGTCAGAGAGGGGTGGGAGGACCCCAGGGAGGGAGGAGGGGGCGCAGAAATGGGGGGGAGCCTGGGAAGGGACCCCAGTGAGGATGGGGGATTCTGGGCAGAGACACATGGAGAGGGATGGGGGAACTCCAGGGAGGAGTGTGGGGAACCAGACGGTGATGTGGGGACCTGGGGACCATGGGGGAACTCTGAGTGGGAGGGAGGGGACCCGGGGAGGTTGCCAGAGAGGGATAGGGGTACCCAGACAGGGGTGGGGGACCCGGGATGGGACCCGAGAAAGGATTGGGAAGGAAGGAACCAGGGAAGGGATGAAGGTCTCCAGGTGGGGCTGAGCGGACCCAAGGAGGATGTTGGGGAAGAATGGGGAGACCCGGGGAAGGAAGGGTGATCTGGGGAGAGACCTGTGAAGGGATGAGGGGAGCCAGGAAAGGTGTCAGGGAGGGCTGGGGGGACACGGGCAGAGCTGGGGTACCCGGGGAGGCTGTGGGGGTTGCCGTGCCCATCCCCGCACTCACTGCGCACCGTGACGCGGAGCCGGGCGCTGCTCTTCCGCACGGCCCCCCCCTCGGAGCGCACCTCGCAGCTGTAACTGCCCGAGTGGGAGACCCCCACGGCGGGCAGCAGGAGCTGCGGGGACCCCTGCGGGCCCCCCAGCAACTGCCCGTCCCGGTAGAAGAGGTGCAGGAGGGGGGCTCGGGGCCGCAGGGGGCTGGGGGTGCTGAGGCAGCTGAGATTCAGGGGGGACCCCTCGGTGGGCTCGGGGGACCCTCCAGCTCCAGCACCAGCACCGAGAAGAGCTCTGGGAAGGAGGTAGGGGAGGTTGGGACTGTGATTTGGCGTCTACCGATGAGAGGCTTTGGGAGTTTTGGGCTGTTCAGTATTGGGGTCGCAGGGCAGGTTGGGCTGGATGTGGGGTGTCAGGGTATCAGATGTGGCTGTGGGGCTGCTCACCATGCACTGTCACTGTCACCGGCTCTGACTTCTTCCACAGTGAATTCCCGATGCCCACCCAGCCCCCACACCGGTAGCGGCCACTGTGATGCAGCTGCAGGGGGGACAGGGACAGCTCGGTCCCATGGAGAGACTCTCTCAGCTCTTTGTCCTCATGGTAGAAGAGAACTCCAGTGACCGACATGTCCCTCCAGACCCGGCAGCGCAGTGTCACCGTGTCCCCCTCCAGCAGCACCCTCACTGGCACCTGCAGCACCAGCCAGTCTGTGGGACAGGGGGGTCCTGTCACACCAGGGGGCCCCAGGGGGCACTGAGGGGTGCAGGGCCACCCAGAGCCCTCAGGGGAAACACCATCCCCATCTTACCCCTCACCATTTAAGACTCTCACAGAGGGGCTGCGCCCAGTGCCAGGTCTGTCACATCTGTAGGTGCCAATCTCAGTGACAGTGAGGTGGTTGGATCCCTTCTGCCACCAACGACTCCCATCCTTGTACCAGGTGGTGGCACCGGGGCGCCCCAAGCCCTGACAGGTCAGTGTCACTTTGTCCCACAGCACCGCTGGCGTCCAGGGGGGCTCCACGAGGAGCTGGGTGGTCTGGGCACCTGCAGGTGACAGGGGACACCAGCCTGCCCGGGCCAGCCCAGAGCTGGGGAAAGCAGGGCAGGGACATGGCATCCTCCTGAGGACTCACCAGCGAGGCTGAGGGTCTGAGCTGGAAGGGAGAAGGGAGAGGGGCTGGGTGGGGGTGGCCCCATGGGGACAGCATCAGCAGGAGACAGGTTGTAGGGGCTGTCCCCACACTGGCCCTGCAGGGACAACCTGGTGGCACAGAGGTCTCGTGGATGGAGACATTTGGCCACCCTGGGCTGGGGCAGTACATCGGGACACTGTGGACACCCTGGCCATGGGGACACCACCATGCTGGCACAAGTTCCCCCAACAGCCCCACGTCCCCTGTCCCCACAGCCACATCCCCATGGCCCTGTGCCCAAGATTCCATTTTGATGGCACCTGTCTGCACGGCCCCTTGCTGAGCTTCCCCTTTTCCCTGTCCCCTGTACCCACAGCTGCCCCAGCCCCATGATGCCTCTCCTCACACCTCAGTCCTCCCATTTCTCTTTCCCCATTCCTGTCCCCACAGCCACCCCCCTTCCCCAGTCACACCAGTGTGCACCCCCACGGACTGGCTTTGCTGACACTCGGGACCTCAGGGGACCCCACAGCTCCCCTGTGCCCTCTCCCCACTGCTCTCTGCATCACCAGGACCCATCCCTGGGGCATCAGCCCTGTGCCCAGGGCACTCACCCCACAGTAGCAGTGCCACCTTCCTGGCCATCGCAGTGTCCCCAGCCATCTGGGCTGGCTGTCACACACTGCCGGGGCATCCGGTCCCCTTGCTGGTGGCTCTTGGGCCAAAGAGGAAGGAGGCGAGTTCACATCTTGTCCCACGTGTTGATGGCCCATGGTGGGGGCAGGGTGGTGACAGGCTGCGGGCTGGGTGAGGACATGGTGGGGACATGGTGGGACATGGGTTTCCCACGAATGGGAGACTCCAGGGTAGGGGAGAGCTAAAGATGGGTGTCCAGAGGAACAGGGGGGCACAGGAATGGGGTCCCTGGGGAATGGGAATGCTGTGGCAATGGGGCTCCTGAGGAAGGCGATACACAGGGGATGGGCATCCTGGGGTATCTCTGGGGTCCATGTGGGTGGGGGGAACCAGAGATGGGGGTCCCAGAGGAACATGGACCCCAGGGATTTGGGGTGATGTGATGTGGGCCCAGCTACGGGGTGTCTGGGAGGACTGTGGAGCTCATGGGATGGGATCAAGGGGAGGGCAATGCTGGGAAATGGAGGTTCTGGGAAATGGGCATGCAGAGATGGGGGTCACCAGGAGGGGAACCTAGGGAATGAGGTCCCATAGTTGGATTCCCAGGGGGTTGGGTGTCCCAGGGATGGGCAGTGTCTGGGTGGGCATGTGGGTCACAGCTCCTGCACTGGGTGCCTCCAATTTCGGGGTGACCCAGACAAAAGCACAGACCCTGATGGTGTTCGTGGTCTGAGAGGAACACCAGGGGGTTCCCATGGTGCTCTGGGTCTGTGCTTCCCACACCGGGACTTTTTCCTCTCGTTATTTCTATTTTTTTCTTATTTCCTCACTTTTGTAAACACATTCCCTCCCAGTTTGTGGATCAGCGATCCCAGGCAGCACCTGAGCAGGTAACAGGTTGGGAGCACCCAGGGGAGGAATGAAGGGAGTGTGGGGGCTGCAGGGAGGTTTGGGGGAGCTGTGGGGGATGGGGGTGTCCAGCTGTGTCCCCAACACTTTCAGTTTCTCTTTCCTGCAGCAGAAGGAAGAGGCTCTTTACACTAAGAGTCAGATGAGGGGGTGTTTCTGTCCTGGGGGGCACATCCAGGTGGATCCTGTCCCGTTGGGGTTGCTGTTCTGGGGGTGACATGTCCTGGGAGAATCCAGTCCAGGGGGTGACGCATCCTGGACGGGAGGATCCTGGTCTGGGGGAGGGCAGATCTGGAAATGTCCCTGCACTTCCCTGAGTCCTGCCTGTCCCAAAGGTGGCACAGCATTGGGACCTCTGTCAATCCAAGTGTGGGGCTCAGCCATGGCACAGCCCCACTGCACACGGATGGGCATTGGCCAACCCTGCTCTGGCCAGCCCCAGGGGCAGCCAGCACCTGAGGCTCCCACCTGCCCCCTTGGCCCCCTTTGATTCTCACAGCTTTAGAGCTGCTCAAAGGTGAGAATTGTGTGGGGGAAAAAGGCCTGGCTGTGGTTTGCTCAGCTCTGCAAGAAGCACAGAAACCAACTGGAGCTCAAGCAGTGGCTCTGCGAGGGCCTTTGATGGTTTTCAGAGCAGGGCTGGGTGGAAACCAACCCTGCAGGGGCAGCTGGGAGGGAACCAGTCCGGAAATGCAGCAATTGATCGTTTTGTCCCTCTGTCCAGGTGACTGAGAGAGCCCCAGAACTCCTGCAAAGACAACAACAATCGGCTCAACAACCTGATCTGGACCCTCCTCCTTCCTGTACAAAACCTGTAGCCCTTCGGAACCTCCCAGATAGAACGTTTGGTTTCTGGCTGTGGCTGCCAGATGAGAGGAAAGAGTGTTGAAATATTGATCAGGGGCTCAACACATGGATCCTGGGAACCTGGGGGTGAGAGCAGGAGCAGAGAGTGCCCAGGCAGGGGAACTCATGGCAGCATGGAGGGGATTTACCAGGCAATCAAACCCTGAGGGACACACAGGCATTTCCACAGATTCCTGTGCAGTGGTCCAAGGATGGGCAGAGTTGTTCCATTTTTGGGAGCAGAATCCATGGGAAGTAAATCAAGTCTCAGGGTGGGAATGAGAAAAATGGGAAGAGTTCCTAAATATGGACCACAAAAGTCTTCCTTGTGGGGTGCTGCTCTTCTGGGGTTGCTGCCCAGAAGAGAGAGAACACTCAGGGAGATTACAAACTCTGTATAATCCACAGCAAACGCTGCTGTGGGATGCAAAAGCAAACCATGAAGTCTTGTGGCTCTGGATGGACCTCCTCTTGAACATTAGGATTTTTTCCTTCCTTCCTTCCTTCCTTCCTTCCTTCCTTCCTTCCTTCCTTCCTTCCTTCCTTCCTTCCTTCCTTCCTTCCTTCCTTCCTTCCTTCCTTCCTTCCTTCCTTCCTTCCTTCCTTTCTTTCTTTCTTTCTTTCTCTCTTTCTCTCTTTCTCTCTTTCTCTCTTTCTCTCTTTCTCTCTTTCTCTCTTTCTCTCTTTCTCTCTTTCTCTCTTTCTCTCTTTCTCTCTTTCTCTCTTTCTCTCTTTCTTTCTTTCTTTCTTTCTTTCTTTCTCTTTTTTTTCTCTCTCTCTCTCTCTCTCTGAGGGAATTTTTTTCCCATTTTTGGCCTAAGAGACGGGAAGGAGGAGTACTTAAGAGATAAAACATGTAGCCGGGATGGGGAGGAGGGGGAAGGGGTGCAGTTTGCTGCAGTCTCTTAGCAGGGAGGTTTTCTCTTGGGAAGTGCAGAGATACGGTGAGACTTGGCTGGGGGTCAGGGGCTGGGCTCAGCCCTCTCAGCGCTCTCTTGCTCTCTTTCTCTCAGGGGGATGGCAGGAGAGATGTTTGTGCTCTTGGTGCTGGGCTGTGCCTGAGGGGAGAATTTACAGCTACAGCGGAGTTTTGTCCTTCACTGCTTCTCCTTACCATGGGTGAGCCTTTGCTCGTAAGAGCAGCTGTTGAACTGGGATGTTTCCAACACTAAACCTCACTTGGGAGCAACCCTCACCATCTGCTTGGGTGCCTGGGGGGAAACCCAGGACCCTGACCACCTTCCCTTCTCTGGAGGGAGTTTCTCCCGGCTGCTTGCGGGAGCTCAGCTGCAGCTGCCTAGCCTGGCTGTCTTCCTGCCACTGTTGTGGCAGTTTTTGCTACACTTTCACTCGACACCCTGCATCTGCCCCAACCCCCGCGGCTCTTGCCAGGGCTTCAGAGTTTTGTCCACACTTTGTTTCCCACCCTGGGTATGCTCAGCTCTGCTCTTCCAGCCCACTGCTCTGAGGTTCCTGCTACAGTCCAGCTCACTACCCGCAGTGGCACTCAGACCAGCTGCTCCCCGTGAGTTTCGCAAAGGAAGCCATTGTCTCTCATTCTCTGTCACCTGAGCCGCCATTGCCAGGTGGAGAGGCGGCTGAGCTCGCGCCACAGCGCCCCCTGCAGCCGCAGGGGAATCATCACACCTGCCCTGCCCAGCCGGGAGCCAACAGCGCCCCTGCTGGCTGTGACTGTAACTGCACCGAAGGGGAAAGTGCTTGGCGGCCGACAGAAGGCTGTTGTTGGGTTTCTGGTTTTCTTTGTTATTGCTGCCATTGTTGTTGTTTCTTTGCCTTGGTTTAACTATTCTAAACAAAAACTCTTATTCTTTTAATGTATCTGAGCCTGAAAGCCACATAATTTCAAAATTATAATAATTTGGAGAGAAGGGGGGTCATATTTTCCATCTCAGAAGGATTCATACATTCCTTGGCAGACACCTCTCTTTATAAACTGAGTCTTCAGTTCAGAATCCAAAATTCACCATCTGCAGGCAGTGAATAGTCACCCCGAATTACAGAATTTTGTCCTGACTCCACTGTTCTACTGGGCCTCTTGTGCCTCCAGTTGGAAGGGGGAGGTGCAGCAGCCCCTAGTTTTTACGGGAAGTCTGAAATTGGAGAATGTGGTTTCTAAAGCAAGATAGAGATGAACAAAGAGACACCATTTCTCCCAGGATAACAAAAAATTTGTATTTTGGTCCCAATAACAGGGCAATGGGTCCTGTACCCCTGGCACTGGGAGGGAGAATGGGCAGCACTGGACACACTGTGCAGCCCCACATGGGGTCCCCCCTACTCGTCATCACCTCCCCAGGCAGGTTGGGCACCCATGGGGGCCATGGGGGGAAAAACACA
Organism: Lichenostomus cassidix; assembly: GCF_008360975.1. Classification (NCBI taxonomy): domain Eukaryota; kingdom Metazoa; phylum Chordata; class Aves; order Passeriformes; family Meliphagidae; genus Lichenostomus; species Lichenostomus cassidix. The sequence goes on along the minus strand of NW_028148027.1, from coordinate 12,320 downwards.
GGTGTGGGTGCCCACAGATGGGGAGCTCCAGTGACCCCCAGTGCCCCCAGCCACCCCAGTTTAATGGCACATTCTCGTAGATGTCACTGAATCCTCGCAGTCACTCACGGGGTCTCAGCAGCTCCGTGTTGGTCACTTGTGGTTCCCGGGGAGAGGAAGCACAGGGAACCCATCTGGGAGTCCTGCAAGAGATATCAGCTGGGGGAACCCAATTAGAGGGTGGAACCCACGGGTGACTGCAGCGACGCAGCCTCATGTTTCACGGGCGGCCACCCCATGCTGCAAAGAGGAGGGGCCGTCGGTGGCCGAGACACTCCGGGGGCAAATGTGGCACCGTGGCAGGCAGTGGAGCTGTTGGGGACGCAAGTCTTCGTGGAAGCGCGGCAAAGAAAAAAGTGTAGGATCACAGTCTGTGATTCCAAGGGAGTTTATGAAAGATCCACGGGCTCAGGGCAAAGGGAGAGGAAGAGGGACAGAGAGCAAGGGGCCGAGAAGGGTGAGGAACCAGAGGGTACGAACTAAGAACAAAGGGATGCAGAGGCTTAAAAGGAGAGGGAGGAGGGGAGTGGTTAGCTCGAAGGAGCCAACCAGGGAAAGCCAGAGGGGAGGAGATAAGGAGGGGAAAGGGGGTACAACCAATGGTTTACAGCAGAGGAGGGTACAAACTCAGGAAGCAAATAATATACTCAGCTAGGGAGTGGTTTCTAGAACATGAACCATATACAGCTCGTGTTAATATGCATACCCTAAATCCTACTAGCACACTGCAGTGGGTGACATGTCACTGGTCCCTTCCCTGTACTCACCCTCTGCCTGCTTGATACTCACCACATGGGTGTTCAGCACCTCCCCCTGCTTTGGGGGGGCCCTGCAGGGATAAAGAGGTGTGAAGTAGCACTCTGGGGAAGGGGGAAAGGGGAGTCATGGCCAGAGCCCCCCACTCACCTATCCTGGGATTTCCTGGCGGCTGCAAGGAAAAGGAGGTTAGGTGTGGGGGGGCGGCAGCCCGGTGCCGCCCAATGCGAAATCCCATTGACGGTGGTCAAGGTGGCGGAAGCCGAGGTCGCCGGAGACGCAATCTCTTGGGGCTCTCTTGAGACTGAGCCTTGAGCCGCCCTCCCTCCTCCCACAACAAAGTTTTGTTGTAGTTGATAGGTTAAAAGTTTGCTGTACCCCTCCTCTCTCCGCCCTTGTTGCCTCCCTGCTTCTAGCCTGTTCTGTTGCCGGGCTCCCCTGATTGGTTCCATGTATTCCCCTCCGTTGTTGTTTCTCATTTGCTCCCCCTGCTGCCCGTCATGCTTCCCCAGGCTTGATTGGCCCCGCCCCTGCGTTCCCGCCCCGGGAAACCCCGGGGCTCCCCTTAAAACCTTGGTGCCATCTTGCCCTCGCGGTCGGAGGCTCCGGACCACTGACTCGCCTGTGCTTTGCACCCGAGGCTCTGCCGGACCTCTGCCCGAGGGCAACAACAGCTCCTTCCCCTGCTTGCGCCCCGGAATAAAGGACTGTTGTTCACCCTCAACGCGTGGACTGGTCTTGTTTCGCGAGGATCGCCGCCTTCCCCTCCTGCCTGCCTGGACTGTGCCCCTACCCTGCCAAGGGTCCCTCCAAATCCAATCGGGGCACCCTGGGATTGGGCGAGCCACCGTCGGGTGGTCACAGAGAGGGTCGAGTCGCCGACCCTAGGGAGAGAAAACCCAACCGCTAGCCAGGTCTCTCCTGCCTCGAGGAGCCGGACCACTGCAGCGCCCGAGGGCCGTTGTCCTCAACGGGGATAACCTCGGGGGTCCGAACAACGACAGTTAGGTGTGATCATGGGGTCCCCAGGGACTCTGATCCCCCCTGAGCCCTCACTGTACCCCAGATTCCCTCCAGGACCCCCATGCACCACCAAGGCCTCCATTACTACAAGCTTGGCATGCAGGGGGACTTCCCCAGGACCCCTGAAGAACCCCTAACATCACTGTATGGTCCTACAAACACCTCCGCAAAGACCCCAGGAGCTCCCAGTGCCACCCCAGTATTCATCAAGGCCTCTCTGGGATGGACAAGGGCCCTCCAAAATCCCCCAAGCTCCCCAGGACCTCAAGCATAGGTCACTGGGGACTCAGAGGCTTTGACCGCTGCCACATTGACCCCCAAAACTGGAAACTTCCCACTGCACTTCAGGACCCCTGTCCCCCCCCACTGTCACCCACCCAGGCTGTGCCACCAGTGATAGCCTCCAATGACAGCCAGGAGCAGGACCAGGAACAGGAGAGTCCTGACGACATTCACAGCCACTGCTGGAGACAGAGGGAATACATGACACATTGGGGTCACCTGTCACCTGACGGGTCCTGCACACACCGGTGACCCCGTGTGACCCCACCTGTGCCCCAGTATCCCTGCGGTGTCACCTCCAGGGCCAGCTCTGGGCTGAGTGCCCGGAACACGCGGTGCTCATCCAGCTGGTTGGAGGCCATGCACTGGTAGGTGCCAGAATGTCCCACATCGATGTCCCCAAGCTCCAGGAGGGGACCCTGGGCCACCTCCTGCCCATCGTGCAGCCAGGTGAAGGTGACAGGTGCTGAGCCCACCTGCACCGAGCAGCGCAGGGTCACGGGGTCACCTGTGTGCACCTGGAGTGCCGGGGGGCCAGGGGTGATGGTGGCATTGGCCACGGGCACTGTGGGGACAGAGACGGGGCTGAGGGTGGGGGAGGGGCTGGCAACAGGTTTGGCTGGAGGGGATGGAGGGAAATGAGGGCAGGATGGGGGATGCCGTGTTTGGGGTCACCCCCAGCCCAAGGGTCCTGGTCACCCAGGACAGTGACAATCAATGGGTCACTTTCAACCGTGCTGTCCCCGTCACTGACCCGGCACTGGTAGTGGCCACTATCATTGTCCCCAACCTTGCTGAGTCCAGGCAGGGCCAGTGCCCAGCGGTGTCTCCGAGCCCTCCCAGTGCCAGGAGAAGGACAGAGGACCTGTCCCCGCGGCCACCGTGCAGCTCAGCACCAGGCTGTCACCCAGTGCTACCTGTCCCCCGGGGGGACTGTGCTGACAGGGACACCCCTGATACTGGGATCCCTGTGGGGGGACATGGGTGTGATGGGGACATGAGGAGGGGAGGGAGGAGATGTAGGAGAGGGTGGAGGAGACCCGAGTGGGTGAGAAAGGGAGTGGTGGGAGATTCAGGGATGGGAGACATGGAAAGGGATATAGGGGACTCCAGAGAGGGGTGGAGGGATGCAGACAGGGGTGGTGCGACCTGGGGACACTGGAGGGACCTCCAGTCGGACTGGGTGTCCCCAGTTGTGTCTGGGCGACCCGGAAGGCTTTCAGGGAAGGATGGAGGACCCCAGGCGGTGAAGGGAGACGGGAACGGTGACCCCAAAGCCACTGGGGAGAGGCTGTGGGGATGTCGGGGTGGCGGCTGTGGGGTGCTCACCGTGCACTGTCACTGTCACTGTCACTGGCTTCGACTCCGACACCAGTGATGTTCCGAAGCTCACCCTGCCCTTGCAGCGATAGCTGCCACTGTGGTTCAGCTGCCGGGGGGACAGGCACAGCTCGGTCCAATGGACAGACCTTCCCAGTTCCTCCTCCTCACGGTAGAAGGACACCGAGGTGACAGGGGATTTCTGCCAGCCCCGGCAGCGCAGTGTCACCATGTCCCACTCCAGCAGCGGCCGCGCTGGCACCTGCAGCACCAACGAGTCTGGGGACAAGTGGGGAGACGTCACACCAGCATGTCCCAATGGATCTGGGACCCCCCACTCTGTCACCTCCAACACCCCAGGGGTCCCCAATTCCAGGAGGGAAGTCCTCTCACATTGGGATGCTCTGGGATGTCCCCATGTGCAGGACACAGGATCTGGTCACACCAGGGAGGTGACCCAGGAAGCAGAGCTCACCCAGAGCCCTCAGAGTCCCCGCAGGTGCCAGGCTGGGGACACAAACCTCCCTCACCGCCTGAGACCCTCACGGAGGGTCTGTGCCCAGTGCCGGGTTTGTCACACACGTAGGTGCCACTCTTGGAGACAGTGAAGCTGGCAGGTGAATTAGGCCACCAGCGCTGCCCATCCTTGTACCAGGTGGTTCCATTGGTTGTCCCCGAACCCTGGCAGGTCAGTGTCACTCTGTCCCACAGCACCGCTGGTGTCCAGGGGGGATCCACGAGGAGCTGGGTGGTCTGAGCACCTGCGGGTGACAGGGGACACCAGACTGCCAGGACCAGTGTGTGGCTGGGGAGAACAGGGTGGGGACATGGCATCCCTTGGGGACTCACCAGTGAGGCTGAGGGTCTGGGCTGGAAGGGAGAAAGGACAGGGCTGGGTCAGGACAGCGACACCCAGGGCATGGGGTGTCCCCAAATTGTCCCCATAGGGGCACCAGAGTGGTACAGAGGTTTCAGGGATGGGGACACTGTGGCCACCCCAGGCTGATGCAGGACATGGGGACACAGGTCACTGCTACCAGGCCCCAAAGCTCTTGTCCCCACCACCCCATGTGCCTGTCCTCTTGTCCCTGTCCCTTCCATCCCTTGTCCCCTTGCCCTGTCCCACAGCTGCCCCAGTCTCATGCTGCCTGTCCCCACATTCCTGTCCCCACGTTCCTGTTCCACTTTTCCTGTTCCCCTGTTCCTGTCCCCACAGCCACTCCACAACCCAGTCACACCAGTCTCTCCCCCCAAGAACTGGCTCTGCAGGCACTGGGGACTTCAGAGATCCCACAGCCCCCCTGTGCCCCCTACCCACCGCTCTCTGCCTCACCAGGGCCATCCCTGGGCTGTCACCCCTGTGCCCAGGGCACTCACCCCACAGCAGCAGTGCCACCTTCCCGGCCATCCCGCTGTCCCCGGCCATCCGGGCTGGCTGTGACACACTGCCGGGGCCACCTGTCCCTGTTGGTGGCTCTTGGGCCAAACGGGAAGGAAACGAGGTAACATCTCTTACTCAGGCGTGTTTGACACCTGGTGGGGGCAGGGTGGGGACAGGCTGGCCACAAGCTGGGGGCAGGGTGGGGACATGGCGGGGACATGGCGGGGATATAGTGGGACAGGCTGGGGACATGGCAGGACACCGGATTCCCACGACTGGGGAAACAAGGGGTGTGTAGAGCCAAAGATGGTGTTCCCAGTGGGATGGAGGTCCTGGGGGAATCACAGTCCTGGGGGAAGGGAGGGTGCAGGGGATGGAATCAAGGGGAGGGGGCTCCTCGGCAATGGGGGTCCTGAGCCATGGAGACCCTGGGCAATGGCAGTTCCAGGCTGGGGGGACATAGGGAATGGGGGTGCCATGGTTGGGTTCCCAGGGCAATGGGGGTGCCAGGGATGGGCAGTGGCTGGGTGGGCATGTGGGTCACAGCTCCTGCACTGGGTGCCTCAGATGTTGGGGTGACCCAGGGCCCAGCACAGCCCCCTCTGGCTCCTCATGGCCTGGGGGTCACCCCAGGGGGATTCCGGGCAGCTCTGGCTCTGTGCTTTCTCTCTTTATTTCCATTTCTTCCATTTTTTCCCCTCAATTTCGCACTGCCCCAATTCCCGGCTCGGCAATCCCGGGGAGCTCCTGAGCAGGGATCGGGTTTGGGTGACCCTGCGGAGGGGAAGAAGGGAGTTCAGGGAGGGTTGGGGGGCTGTGGAGGATGGGGGTGTCCAGCTGTGTCCCCCAACACTCTCACTTTCCCTTTCCTGCAGCACAAGGAAGAAAATTGAATTTATCAACCATCAAATCAGAGCTGAAAAATGAGAAGTGAAACACATCTTGAACACACGTTCCCCTCTCAGGCACTTCTCCAACGTGGGTTTTCCACAGGCTCACAGCACCCTTCAGGCATCCCCTACTGCACCGGGGGATCCTGCAGGGCTGCAGGGAGGTCTCTGCTCCCCGGGGACACCACGGGCTCCAGGGAATCTCCACTCAGGCACCCGGAGCCCCTACTGCCCCTCCTTCCTCCTTGAGCTCGCTGCCTGCAGGGTTGTTCCTCTCGCAGCCTCTGGCTCCTCTTGGCTGCTGCAATTCCATCTCTGCCATCCCTTGGATTTGCCTTCCCCAATTCTGGGGCGCTCTGCTCCTCCCTCCGCCCATTCCAGGACACCCCCGAGTGCCAGAGCTGTTGGGGGCGTTGCCATAGCAACAGTCTATCCCGACATGTGGTGACAGTGGCTCCGGACACACTGTCCCAGCCGCTGCGGACACATGGCCACCGTCGCTGCCGCAGCCCGGGACAGTCGCGCCACTCGCAGCGCCATGGCAGCGCCACCTGCCCCGGTGACCGAGCCCAGCACTCCGCTCCCGCAGGCCCGGCGGCTCCTGCCGGGCTCCCTGCTCTCCCCCAGCCTCCCGCTCCCTCCCTCCCGGCGCCCCCCGCCCGCCCCAGGGCTGAGCCCGGCCGAGGCTCCGCAGCAGCTGCGGGGCTCAGAGCCGCTCGGGGAGCGCCGGCTGCGGGGCTTTGGGCACCGGGGGGCACCGGGCAGGGCTGCGGCGGGGCTGGGCTGGGCTCGGGGGACACCTCAGGCTGTCCCCGGCTCCGTCTCGGGGCTCTTGGGGCTCTCGGGGCTTCAGCTCGGCCCGAGAGGCTCGAGAGCTGCGGGACTGATGCCGATGGATATGGGGCGGCACGGCCACAGGTCACCTAGCCCCAGGCCGGGTGTCAGAGACAAACGACAAACAGCGAGTTGCAGCTCCTCCCCTCTGCGGGGACAGCTGCAAGGGAACCCAGTTGATCCCAATAGATTCCACCCAGGAATGCCCCAATTGATCATTTTGTCACCGTCCCCAAGCCGCAAAAATCCTGCAAATCCCGCAAGGATGTGCTCGACAGCCTGACCTGGACCCTCCTCCTTCCCGAGCTGAACAAAGCTGAACAAACAAACCCCATTTCTCTCGGTTTAATCAAAAAGCTGCGATTGGGGTCCACTAACAGGAAAAAGGGTCCTGTGCCCCCCTGGCACTGTTAGAGTGAATGGGGAGCCCTGGAGAGCATTGGGAGCACTGGGAGCACTGGGACTACTGGAACAGGGAGCTCTGGTGGCTCAGGGCATCCCCCCATGGGAGCCGCCCCACTCGGGGCCACTACCCTGGGCAGGGCGGGAACCTATGGGAGCCGGGGGAGGGGGACACACACGGGGGTGCCCACGGGAGGGGATCTCCAGTGTCTCCAGTGTCCCCAGCACCCCCAGCACCCCCAGTGCCCCCAGTGTCCACAGTGCTTCCCAGTGTCACAGCACATTCCCGTAGATGGCACTGGGGTCCCGCTGTCTCCCGTGGGGTCCCGGCAGCTCCGCGTAAGTCACCTGGGGGGATGTGGCGCAGGGTGGCCCTGCGAGAGACACCGGTTGGGGCCACTCGGGTGGGAGGTGACACCCGTGGGTGACGTGTCTCTGTCCCTGTCTCCTGACCCTGTCCCTGTCCCCAATACCCGCACTCACCCCCTGCCCTTGCGGCGCTCACAACCTGGGTGTAAAGAACCTCCTCCTCCTCCGGGGGGGCTGGGGGGACCCTGCGGGAATAAGGGGGTGTCTGTGGGGGTGGGGGGTTGTGGGGGTGGGGATAAAAGGGGGTTATGGCTGGAGCCCCCCACTCACGTGTCCTGGGGCTTCCTGGTGGCTACAAAGGAAAGAGAGGAGAGGGGCTGACAATGAGGTCCCTGAAACCCCTGAAACCCCTGACTCCCTCCAGGATCCCCGAGCATCCCCGATGCCCTGCAGAAGCCCTAAACAGCCCCAGTCACCCTGACCCCTGAGCCCCAAACCCGGCAGGGATGAAGACCCTCCAAACAGCCCCAGGACCCCTGACAGAACCCCAAACATTCCAACACCTCCCCAAACCTCACACGACTCCAAGCTGAAGTCAATGGGGGCTGCGACACTTTCCCCCGCCAAGTCTGGGGCTGTGGGTTCCACCCCACTACCCCACCCAACATGGGGGCTTCCCACCCTCCCCAGGACCCCCATCCAATTTTTACCCACCCACACAGTGCCACCAGCGCCAGCCCACGATGACACCCAGGAGAAGAACCAGGAAGAGGAGGGAACCACCAACCCCTGCAGCAGCTGCTGAGGACAGAAAGAGATACACTGGGGTCACCTGGAACCCCCAGTATGTTTCACCTCCCACGACCCCATATGACCACACCTGTGACCTGTCCCACTGGTGCCACCTCCAGGGCCAGCTCTGGGCTGAGTGCCCAGAACACACGGTGCTCATCCAGCTGGTTGGTGGCCACGCACTGGTAGGTGCCAGAATGTCCCACGTCAATGTCCCCAAGCTCCAGGACAGGACCCTGGGCCACCTCCTTCCCGTTGTACAGCCAGGTGAAGTTGACAGGTGCTGAGCCCACCTGCACCGAGCAGCGCAGGGTCACGGGGTCACCTGCGCGCACCTGGAGTGCCGTGGGGCCAGGGGTGATGGTGGCATTGGCCACGGGCACTGTGGGGACAGAGACGGGGCTGAGGCTGGGGGAGGGGCTGGCATCAGGTGTGGGATTGGTGTGATGGGGGCGATGGGGCAGAGGGGGATGGGTGGAATTGGGGATGCCGTCAGTGGGATTTCCCCCAGCCCTATAGTCCCACTCACCCAGGATGGTGACATTCAGTGTGGGGCTCTCAGCCATGCTGCCCCCATCACTCACACGGCACCTGTAGTGGCCCCATATCATCGTCCCCCAACCTTACTCATCTCTAGGCGGGGGTCAGTGCCCAGTGGTGTGGCCAAGCCCTCCCGGTGCCAGGAGAAGGACAGGGGACCTGTCCCCACGGCCACCGCGCAGCTCAGCACCAGGCAGTCACCCAGTGCCACTCGTCCACTGGGGGGCTGCAGGGACACAGGGACACCCCTGAGAGCGGAACCCCTGCAGGATGGGGACACCAGGGGGCGGTGAATGACTTCAGGAAGGGGGATCAGAGAGAAGTGGGGGATCCCAGTGAGGAAGAAATGGGCTAGGCTTGGAAAATGATGGAAGGGAAGGATGGGGGGGATTCAGGGAGGAGATGTCTGGAGAAGGATGATGGAACCAGAGGGAGGTGTCTGGGGACCCAGACGGTGATGGGAGGACCAGGGGAGCATGGGGGAACCTCGAAGGCAGGTGGTGGACACAGGAAGGGGAGAGGGGATCCAGTGAAGGGTGAGGGGACTGGGAAAGGACACAGAAAGATACGAAGTGACCTGAATAGTCATGGGGACACCCAGGCAGGGCAGGGGTACCCGGGGAGGCTGTGGGGGTTGCCGTGCCCATCCCCGCACTCACTGCGCACCGTGACGCGGAGCCGGGCGCTGCTCTTCCGCACGGCCCCCCCCTCGGAGCGCACCTCGCAGCTGTAACTGCCCGAGTGGGAGACCCCCACGGCGGGCAGCAGGAGCTGCGGGGACCCCTGCGGGTCCCCCAGCAACTGCCCGTCCCGGTAGAAGAGGTGCAGGAGGGGGGCTCGGGGCCGCAGGGGGCTGGGGGTGCTGAGGCAGCTGAGATTCAGGGGGGACCCCTCGGTGGGCTCGGGGGAACCCTCCAGCTCCAGCACCGGCACTGAGAAGAGCTCTGGGAAGGAGATGGGGGGGAGATTGGGACTGTGATTTGGTGTCTGCCGATGAGACACTGTGGGAGTTTTGGGTTGTTCGGTATTGGGGTCTCAGGGTAGGTTGTGCTGGATGTGGGGGTGTCAGGGTATCAGGTGCGGCTTTGGGGCTGCTCACCGTGCACTGTCACTGTCACCGGCACTGACTTCTTCCACAGTATATTCCCGATGCCCACCCATCCTCCACACTGGTAGCTGCCACTGTGGTGCAGCTGCAGGGGGGACAGGGACAGCTCGGTCCCATGGAGAGGCCCTTCCAGCTCTTTGTCCTCACGGTAGAAGAGAACTCCAGTGACCGACATGTCCCTCCAGACGCGGCAGTGCAGTGTCACTGTGTCCCCCTCCAGCAGCACCCTCACTGGCACCTGCAGCACCAGCCAGTCTGTAGGACGGGGGGTCCTGTCACACCAGGGGGCTCCAGGGGGCACTGAGGGGTGCAAGGCCACCCAGAACCCTCAGAGGCCTCAGGGGGAGCACCATTCCCATCTTACCCCTCACCATTTAAGACTCTCACAGAGGGGCTGAGCCAAGTGCTGGGTCTGTCACATCTGTAGGTGCCAATCTCAGTGACAGTGAGGTGGTTGGATCCCTTCTGCCACCAACGACTCCCATCCTTGTACCAGGTGGTGGCACTGGGGCGCCCCACGCCCTGGCAGGTCAGTGTCACCTTGTCCCACAGCACTGCTGGTGTCCAGGGGGGATCCACAAGGAGCTGGGTGGTCTGGGCACCTGCAGGTGACAGGGGACACCAGACTGCCAGGGCCAGCACAGAGCTGGGGACAGCAGGGCAGGGACATGGCATCCTCCTGAGGACTCACCAGCGAGGCTGAGGGTCTGGGCTGTAAGGGAGAGGGAAGAGGGGCTGGGTGGGGGTGGCCCCATGGGGACAGCAGCACCAGGGGACAGGGGACAGGTTGTAGGGGCTGTCCCCACACTGTCCCTGCAGGGACAACCTTGTGGCACAGAGGTCTCATGGATGGAGACATTTGGCCACCCTGGGCTGGGGCAGTACATCGGGACACTGTGGACACCCTGGCCATGGGGACACCACCATGATGGCACAGGTTCCCCCAACAGCCCCACAGCCCCTGTCCCCAGAGCCACATCCCCATGGCCCTGTGCCCATTATTCCATTTTGATGGCACCTGTCTGCACGGCCCCTTGCTGAGCTCCCCCATTCCCTGTCCCCTGTACCCACAGCTGCCCCAGCCCCATGATGCCTCTCCTCAAACCTCCGTCCTCCCATTTCTCTTTCCTCATTCCTGTCCTCACCGCTTCCCCACTTCCCCAGTCACACCAGTGTCCATCCCTACGAACTGGCTTTGCTGGCATTGGGGACCTCAGGGGACCCCCACAGCTCCCTTGTGCCCCCTCCTCACTGTTCTCGGCCTTACTACAGCCATCCCTGGGGCATCAGCCCTGTGCCCAGGGCACTCACCCCACAGGAGCAGTGTCACCTTCCCAGCCATCACAGTGTCCCCGGCTGTCCGTCCAGGCTGGCTGTCACACGCTGCTGTGGCCACTTGGCCCCAAGGTGGTGGCTGTACATGTGAACGGGAAGGAAGAGAGTTCATATCTCATCTCCACGTGTAGGTGGCACATTGTGGGGGCAGGGTGGTGACAGGCTGGGGACATGGTGGAACATGATGGGGACATGACGGGGACATGGTGTTCCCAGGCATGGGGGTCTCAGGGGATGTGAGGAGCTCAGTGTCCTGTGGCAATGGGGGTCCAGGGAATGGAGGTCCTGAGGAGGAGGACTCACACGGAATGGCTGTCTGGGGATTGGGGTTCCCCATGCAGGGGGAGTTCAAGGATGGGGGTCCCAGGGGAACATGGTAACCATGGATTGGAGTCATGACGTGTGGGTCCCAGGGACAGGGTTGTGGGGGGAAATTGGGGGACCCTAGGGAATAGGGGATCCTTGGGAAATGGGGGCCCATTGGATGAAGGGAATGGCGGTCCTGGGCACTGGACCATAACATGCTGTTATGGTGGTGCCAGGGAGGTGGAACGTAAGGAATGGGGGTCTTATTTTTGGGTTCCCAGGGCAATGGGGGTCCCAGGGATGGGCAGTGTCTGGGTGGGCATGTGGATTGAGGTCCTTCACTGGTTGACTCAGATTTTGGGGTGACCCAGGGCACAACAAAGCCCCCCAGTTTGGGGAGCACCTCATCAGGATACTGAGGGTCTCTGATGTACTCCAGCGATGAGCTTTTTCCCGCCCACTCAGGTTTTTTCCTTTTTCCACTTCTTTTTTTTTTTTCCTTATTTTCCCCATTTTAACTCTACCGTCCCCCACCACCTCAGTCCCTGGCTCAGCAATCCTAGGGAGCAGCTGAGCAGGGAAGGGGTTGGGGAGACCCCAGGGAGGGGGAAAAGGGAGTGGGGAGCTGGAGCAGGGAGCAGTGGGGAGGCTGTGGGGGCTGTGGGGGATGGGGGTGTCCAGCTGTGTCCCCAACACTTTCATTTTCTGGCAGCAGAAGGAAGAGGCTGTTTGTGCTCAGAGTCTGATGGCGTGGGTGGGTTCAGCCCTGTTGGGGCTGTTTTTCTGGGGGTGACACATCGAGGGGGGATCATGTCCAGGGGGCGACACATCCTGGCCAAAGGGGTCCTGCCCTGTGCGACGGCAGTTCCTGGAGTGTCGCTGCACATTCCTGGGGTCCTGCCTGTCCCAGGGGTGGCACAACCTGGGGACCCTTGTACATCCAAGTGTGGGGCTCAGCCACGGCACAGCCCCACTGCACAAGGATGGGCATTGGCCAGCCCTG